>NC_068982.1:89757834-89767588 GCF_001194135.2 Octopus bimaculoides | reverse complement strand
ATATATATATATATATATATATATATATATATATATAGGGCAACTTTGAATATATTACACAAATACTGACTGATAGTAAGCAATGAGAGATGTTTATTCCAACATGAAATTCAACACTCAGTGCTGTCAATTTCTAGTTATTTAGATATATGCAACGACCATTAACAAATCATATTTTCATGCCATCAGAATTGCTTTAACGTCCACTTTTCCATGCTTGCACGGATCGAACAAAATTTGTTGAGGCAAAGTTTGTATGGCCAGATACCCTTCCTGTTTTCAATGCTTACCTGTTTTCTAGCAAAGTAATATCCCCCCCCACCTCCCCCAAGGCCACACGTCTTTCAAAGTAAACTAGAAACAAACATTGCTTTTATGATAGTGAGATTCATTTATAATCATCACATTATATGAAGATAAGAGTAAATACACACATACACACATACACACATGTACACCCTTTTGCACACACACACACACACACACACACACACACACATACACACGCTCCCATATGTACACACACACACACACACATATGACAGGCTTCTTTCAGTTTCAGTCTATGAGATCCCCAAATCCATTCACAAGGCTTAGGTTGGTCCAAGTCCATAGTAGAAGACATTTGCTCAAGATGTCCCTCAGTGGTACTGAAACTGGAACCACATGGTTGGGAATCAAAGCTCTCAACCACACAGCACTATATATGTATGTATGTAAGCATGCATGCACATACACATATCTTAATCATTACAACATTTTAATGTCTACTTTTCTATGCCTGCATGGATTAGACAAGTGTGTATTGAGGTTTTCAGTGGCTGCATACCTTTCCTGATAGCAACTCCCACTTACCAATTTCTCAGTCTATCAAACAACAAACATTTTTTATGTGGGGAACTGGAAACAAATGGCACTTTAATGAATCTTTTGTTTCTAAAGATTGCACAACACATCAAGATATATCAAGCTCAGAGATCCTTTCACTCTGGACTGCAAACCAATGATAATGTTAGGAAGCCATTGTTTACAAACCAGCAAAGACAAGGGGAAATATGAACTCACTTGCACAAGAATACACATTCATCATCATCATCGTCGTCATCATTTAGCATCTGTTTTCCATGGTGGCATGGGTTGGATGGTTTGACTGAGGTCTGGCAAGCCAGCAGGCTGCACCAGGCTCCAGTCTGATCTGGTAATGTTTCTACAGCTGGATGCCCTTCCTAACACCAACCACTCTCAGAGTGTAGTGGGTGCTTTTATGTGCCATCGGCACAGGAGCCAGTTAGATGGCCCTGGCATTGATCATGTTTGGATGGTGCTTTTTACGTGCCACCGACACAGGAGGCACTGGCATCAATCACGTTTGAATGGTACATTTTGCATGCCACCGGCATGGGAGCCAGTCAGGAAGCACTGGCATTGACCAAGTTTGGCTTGTAAAAGTCTAAATTGTTACATCAAAGGTTATCATGCTGCAAAGTTGAATGGAAAAAGATGGCTAAAAGCTGGCAACTTCAGATTTTGTAAGAGCTACCCAATAGATAGTAACTGCCAATTACATACAGTGCCAAAGTAGAAATAAACAGCAGAAATGAAACTAAAGTATATGTTGGAGCAACTGAACAAACATTCAAAATCCTGTCTTATCAGTACAAGTATTCAATTTTCAGCTCTGATGAAAAAATGTGTTAAATCTTCATCAAAATTTATATGGTTCATGCATGAGACAAATCCTCAGAAATTCAAAATTATTTGGTCAATAGTACATATGGCAAAGTCAAACAGAAACAGTAGCTTCAAATCAAAAGTTCTGTGTGACCATTTTTTGAGCAAAAAATACAAAATTCTGCTAACAGTTTAAACAAAAGAATAGCATTATTAGCACCTTGTATGATTGGGATTAATTATCTTTCATGTAAACATCATGAAAGATAATGTAAACATCATGTAAACATCATGAAAGATTTCTTGAATTTTGTCTCAGATCAGAAAAAAAAAGTATTGGTTTTGAAATGTTTAATTAATATGTGTTTAATTAATATAAGTACATCATATATATATATATATATATATATATATACATATACATATGTATATATATATATGTATACATATGTATGCAAATATATATGCATGTGTACATGCATATAATTGTGTGTGTATGTGTGTGTATATACACACACTCAAGTACACAAATGTGTGTATGTGTATGCATGTGTGTATGTGTAAATGTATATATGTGAATAGGTATGTACTGATATTCAGATGCATGCAAAACACACACATACACACACACACACATTCATTATTTAAAAAATATTATTTGTAGATATTACTTAAACAATAGTGCAATTTCATGAGAAAAGTTATTAGAGTTGTCTTGCTTGTATGAAATTTAAGACGTTTGAAATATTCCCACAAGAGCCCAAAGTCAAATTAAAAACGTGAGCACGAAGCAGACATTTTTGCATGTGTTGCTGGTAAAGTTATTTTTTTTCCAAACCACAAGAGCATAAAGATAAGTGTTTCCTTCATAACTTCCATATAATTTCAAAATATATTCAAACAACTGATACTTCAAGGCATAGATTACCAGCTGAGTGATTGGAAACCTGCAACTCTAAATTGAGCAGCCTTCCAGTTATAATGTATTATACAGGGTGTGCACAAAGTCTGGGTACATGGAGTAAATAAAATCGTTACATAAACAATTGAATATAAGAAATAATTTCTTAAAGTATGCATTAATCCCCATGTACCCAGACTTTGTGGACACCCTGCAGAATACTGAATATTCTACACTTATGTATGCATAAGTTCACTAATTTATTACTTTTGGTCAATCAACACATACATACATGCATGAACACATGTATACATACATACATTATTGAGCTGGCAGAATTGGTAACATGCTGGGCAAAATGCTTAGCAATATTTCATCCATCTTCACATTCTGAGTTCAAATTCTGTTGAGGCTGACTTTGCCTTTAATCCTTTCGGGGTCAATAAAAATAAGTACTAATTAAACACTAGAATCGATTTCTTTTTACTCAACCCCTCTGCCAAACCTGCTGACCTTGTGCCAAAATTTGAAACCGTTATTATTATTATTATTATTATTATAATTTAAAGCAGTTTGATTTGGCTCCATGCAACTTAAAGCATCATAGGCCTCACAGAAGCCTAGCTCATCAGGCTTAAGCAGCCAAATGGAGAAATTTAGAAAGTCCAAGATAGCTACCAGAAACAGGGCTGGTCAAGGTGGGTCACATGGCGTTATTAGAAGTGAGATTGACATTCTAGCAACACCAAATGCATTAAAAAGGAGAATGTTTTGGACTACGTGGCTGGACAGGAAGCTAGTAGCATCTTGCCATCTAGCTGGTCTCTGAAGGGACTTGCAGAACACCAAATCCATAAACAGCAAGGGGGTATATGTGTGTGTGTGTGTATATCAGCTGTACAAGTGCATAGATGAGGGTGTCTGATGCTTATGTATGTGTACTATGTGGTGGGGTACACATGTGTCTAATCTGGCATGCAGGGGAGAACTGATGGTATCGGTTCACTGGTGTATGTTTGCATATTTGCTAGGGTGTGTATATGTATGGGTGCAGATGTGTATCAGCCATATGTGACTACTTAGGTGCACAAATACGTGAGTGTATATATGTCAGTTGTGCATATCAGCTCTGTGTGTGTATTAGTTGTATGTGTGTGTGTGTGTGTGCACAAATTAATGTGTGTTAGTGCCTGCTGTGTATGTGAGTGTGCACATATGTGTTCAGGATACATGTAAGGGTGAGTATGCATATACCTGATTGGTGAACATGAGTATGTACATTCCTGAAATTTATATGTGTATGTACGAATGTGGGTATATTTGTCTAGAAGAACACATATGCATATATATGATTTTATCTGGTGTGCAAATGCATGTACATATATATTCATGCTTTTGTTATTTATGTTTGTGTGAGCATATCCGGTGCATGCCAGTATTGTTGCAACTGTACTGCTGTGGTGGAATTGGGCTTTTGGACTGAGGTTTGGTAGCATTAAAGGGTGAAAGAAAGAGAGGAAAACCATATGTACATAGGTGAGTGTGTGTATGTGTCTCTGTCTTTCTGTCTGTATGTATGTATGTGTGTGTGTCTGTGTATGCACATGCACACCCATGTATATGGAAACAAATGAATGAGGTTACAGGGGATGCATAAGGCTGGAAGGCCAACCTACACTCTGTGCAGGCATCAGTGGTTAGGAACTTTAACATTTATTTATTGGAAGCCAGTGCCAAGGTGCAGCTAATGTTAAGGTGATATACGTGGGTTGTTGGCAGCCAGGAGCTTGAAGTTCACCAAGGGAACATACTTCTGATGGTCGCAAGTAAGATAGTTCATATTTCCTGCTGATAGATACTGCAGGTTGGTGTAGAAGATGCAGTTTTTCACAGAGACAGAGCCAATAATTGTAGGCACGAAGTAAATTGAAACCCTGTCAATGATGATACTTTTAATGCTGGCAGTTTCATTTCAGAGGTCATAAAGTCCCCAAAGGAAATGAGAGAAAAATGTGGAATTCTCTCTGTCTCTGCATCTAAGTGAATGCATATGCTGTGTGTACCTTCCCTTGACATCATTAGACATCATGCCCGTGTAGTGCTTTGTGATACCATCAGGTGTGAGGGTGGCTCTGTAGAATACAGCCCTAGAGAGGCAGGTTCTTCCTTGAGGGCAGTTGGTAGAGTTTTAAAAATTACAGGTTAGAGTTGGAGATTGTGTAGTTGCATGTGTTTCTGGTAGCATGCAATGTTAGAAGCGATGTTGTCTGTCCATCTATGTATGCATGTATATATGTATTTATTTATTTATTTATGTTTTATTGAAACTGAAAAGATTTCACAAACTGCTACTCATTTTCATGTAACCAATCATCAGACAGTCATCTCATGATCATCAGATGACTGTCTGTTGATTCGTTACAGCTTTTCAGCTTCAATAGAATACTATTTTTCTTTACCTTTGTTATTCAAGAACTATTTTCTGCACTTTGTTTTGCACATATGTGCACACAAAATTTTCTGTTTGGTTATTTTTGTATTACAAATTATGGTAACAATATATGCCATGCAATTTACTGCTGCATTATTTTGTCAACAAGATCTGTTGGAATCTAATGGAAGGAAAAATTTTTTTAGAGGGTTGCAGTGTTTTCAAACAGAAAAAGAAAAATTATATAAAACCAACTTTTGCTGTTATATTATGAACAATCTCTTTTTAAAATCTCTTATATGTATACACGCACGCACACACACACACACACACACACACACACACGTTTGAGCATTTGGAAATGGTTAATGTTGATAGATATTTAATCTGAAATATGCATCAAAAGGCCAAGCAAGTTTCCACAGCTTTGTCAAAGGTCACAATGGCAAGAGGTGCTTGTGTTCTTGACTTTTAATGATTGTTCTCCATCTGCTGAGATTGTTCCTACTTGTAACTTCGTGAGGTTTGATCTTCCCACACAGGCGTGCATGCACACACACATACATATACACACACATGCACAACACACACACACACACTCACACACACATTTTATGTATATATTTATTGGAAGCCAATCTTATGATCAAATCGAAATTTTTCCGTTGCTGTTACTATTTTTAGTCACACTTTTTGACAGAAGTTGACAGACAGCATTGATTGACAGCTGAGTTGACAACTACAAGGTAAACCAGCTGAAATGATGGAAGTTCACATTCTGTCTGTGGCACGATGATGAATGAGTTTTATGTCACTGATTTAGTATACTTAACTTCAAACATGTTAATTAACCCTGATCAAGCAAACTTATAATCAATGACAGCCTAGCCATGACCCTCCCATCTCTTTGCATACAGGATTTTTCATCTCTTTACTTATGGCCATATCAAGAGGAAAATATTGGTTCTTATTTGATAAACAAAGTTAAGCAACATTGAGCCAAGTTAATAATTAGATGCGTGAGCACTTAGGAAACTTATATGCTATAAGCATCATCTACCTCATATATGGTTCCAGACCTCCAGTAAAAAAAGCCCAAACTATACTCTTCCATTCAGCTATGTTTGATTAATTTAATTTAATATTCCACAAAAGGAAGGTTCTTTAATACAAACTGCCTGCACCCTGCTTTTGTCAAGAACTCAGTGATGGCAAGTTGGTTGCATCTGCTTAGAACTCATTAGTTGTCTGCCATGAAGAAGCATAAGAGTTAGTACAGAAAAGGAGCTACTGTAATAACATGTGCAATTTGAATGCCCTATCTCAGTTAATAAAGGAAGTTATGACTATTTTTGCATTATTTTCTGTCCAATCCATGTGTACATTTCCACACATTGCATATCTGTGTGTATGTGTGTATATAACTTTTTCCAAAACTCAATGTCCATATGCTGAAGATAGTGTTCATGCAAGTATATTTAAATATATCACATATAAGCAGGATTCTGTGTGGATGGATATGGAATTAGATTCACTGTTAAAAGCTGATCAACCATTTGATGTTCAATTGTTCCTACTTGCTATGTTATTGCACAGTTGTCGAAGAGAAGACAAGAGCAAATAGGTGACAAGGAAGATAAACATTTTCAAGGAGATTAATGGTATAAGTATACTCTAGGCACAAGGCCCGAAATTTTGGGAGCGGGGGCAAGTCAATTAGATCAACCCCAGTATGCAACTGGTACTTAATTTATCGACTCTGAAAGGATGAAAGGCAAAGTCAACCTTGGCAGAATTTTAAACTCAGAACGTAAAGACAGACGAACTACCACTAAACATTTCACCCGGCAAGCTAATGTTTCTGCCAGCTTGCTGCCTTCAATATAAGTAGATATTCAAATAGCTATGAATTGAAACTGAAACCATTTCAAGGACTTGTTGATGTTCAGTCCCCAGTCAATCCTAACTGAGCAGACTTAGAATCAGATATGATGCAGACATGCCATCATTTTTCAGAGTATCTTTTTGCTTAAAAACAAAAATGACAGTGAGTACGGTTTGAGGAAATGATTTATTTACATAGTCTAGCTTGTTGACTTGTATATGAATGGTTTGCTGGTTTAGTAACCATCATCTGCATGTGATAAGGCCTCCTGTATAATAAGAGAGCAAATGGAACATGGTTATGATGTATGGTGCATGACTGTATGTGTAAGGTGCATGGCATATAGCATACGGTATAAGTTGTATTTTTTATGTGGAGTATGGTGCAGTGATTGAAATGGATTTTAAGAACTGAAAGCGCACTAACATCTGTGAAGTTGAGGTTAGGGAAGTTAACCTTCAAATACCTTCACCTCCTCTGAGCTAAAACATAGTGAAATGTTGTCTACCATTTCTATCACTGATAGAAATGGTAGGGTGTATCATTTGTAGTGTAGGGTGTATCATTTGGCTGAAGGTACTTTAAGTCTAATAATTTCTGCTACTACTATTTCTACTATCTCTCACCACCAACACAATTACTATTGCATCAACATCGGTCACTGACTACCTCCACCAGCACTTCCAAACACCAATCTGAATAATATTTACATAAAGAATTTGTTGACCCAAAATGCCTTTTAGAACAAGGGGTGTTTAAGACCAAAATGATAAACTTTGTACAGTGCATAATATATGGTGTATATTTTGTTGTGTGTAGAACATATTGCATGGTGTTTGGTATATAATATATATATATATATATATATATATATATATATAATCATCATCATCATCATCATCATTCAGCGTTTGTTTTCCATGCTGGCATAGGTTAGATGGTTTCACTGTAACTAGTAAGCTAGAGAGCTGTACCACGATCCAGTCTGATTTGGGGTTGTTTTCAACAGCTGGATGTCATTTCTAACACCAACCACTCCAAGAGGGTAGTGGGTAGCTTTTTCATATCACTGGCAAGGATGCCTTTTATATGTCACCAGCATATATGTCTGTATGTATATATATATTTAATTAATTCAATAATAGGATAAAAATCTTTTACAAGAATTTTATCAAGTAGCTAGCATGAACAAACTCATAAGGGAAAAATCCATCATTATCCCTAGAATACATTTATTTATATTTATATAAGGGCATTACTATAGAATAATGCCTCACACTAAGCTACCATAATAAACACATTTTTACCAAATGCGAGGAAAATGCAACTCTCAAAAACTGGCCTCTTAAAAACAGACTTAACTATATATCAAAGAGGCCAGTTTTTGAGAGTTGCATTTTCCTCGCATTCGGTAAAAATGTGTTTATTATGGTAGTTTAGCATGAGGCATTATTCTATATAGTAATGCCCTAATATATATATATATATATATATATATGTGGCATAAATTCTATGTATACTGTATGGCATGTAATATGTGATAACTCGTGTATCTAATATATATACTTCACGTTGTCGGGCAGTTACTGTTTATACCTCGTTCAGAGACTTAACATTGCTTGTGAATTTTCGTCACTGGAAAAAGGATATATGTATTTGCATTGGGAGCCCTTCACATTGAAGATCGGTGATTGTCATATGCTGACAAAGGTAAATACCCAGAAACCCGGGTCCATGTGTATCACGTCAGACTGACGATGGGAAGGATGACTTCCCTTTACAAATACCAACAGGGCACAGAAAGTGTGTCAATAGGCAGCTGGAGGAGATGTTCTCCTGGGGCTAAAAGCTACAGTAGCATTCACCCTTAGGGTTTAGCCACATTTAAGTGGCAAATATATTTCATGTATTTTACAGTTTGTTGTATGCCATGTGATGTATGGTATACTGGTATGCTTTATAGTGTGTGATGTATGTCACAGTGAAGGCACATGGCCAAGTAGTTAGGGTGTCAGATTCATGATCATAAAACATCATGCATTTGATATTTTGGACCTGGCAGTATGTCCTTCAGCAAGGCACTTCATTTCATATTGCTCCAGTCTACTCAACTGAAATGAGTACTAGACAAATACTCTGTCACCTCCTGGATGTTTTACTATTGAGTTAAGGGCCAGATGATTGGGAGAGTGTCTACGCTTACTCACAACAACATAGGTAGCTAAAAACAATTAGCAAAAGCATGGTACATGTTATCAATCAATGGCATTCTGTCAGCTACAACAACAAGGGTGCCAGTTGATCAATGGAACAACTTACTGGTGAAATTCACGTGGAAGTGGCTGAACACTCCACAGACATGCACACATTTCCTTAATGTAGGTCTCAGAGATTTTCAGCATGACAAAGAATGTGACAATGCTGGCCCTTTGAATTACAAGTACAACTCATTTTTACCAGATGAGTGGACTGGAGCAATGTGAAATAAAGTGTCTTGCCTAAGTACACAATGTGCCACTGAGGATCAAACTCACAACCTTACAACCAAGAGCCAAATCACTAAGCCATGTCCCTTCACCATCTAACAATATTCACTTGCAAATTATTCTTTTACTTATTTCAGTCATTTGACTGCAGCCATGCTGGAGCACCGCCTTAAAGGGTGTTAGTCAAAGAAATCGACTCCAGGACTTATTCTTTGTAAGCCTAGTACTTATTCTATCAGTCTCTTTTGCTGAACCACTAATTTACAGGGACATAAACACACCAGCATTGGTTGTCAAGTGATGGCAGTTGGTGGTGGTGGGGCAACAGATACTCACAAACGTATACATATATATACATGTATATATATATATATATATAT
>NC_068982.1:89742419-89757782 GCF_001194135.2 Octopus bimaculoides | reverse complement strand
CTAGTTTCCATCTACCAATCTACTCTTAAGGGTTTGGTTGGCCTGAGGCTATAGTAGAAGACACTTTCCAAGTTGTAACACAGTGGGACTGAACCTAGAACCTTGTGGTTGGGAAGCAAGCTTCTTACCACACAGCCACGCCTGCGCCTATTGTTTTTTTTTTATTTTCTAGCATGCAGCTTGTGGTGTACAGTGTGTATTTTATCAGTTGTTCCAGAATAAACAGCTCAATGAAATAGTGTTTCCTTTTCTGTTACAGGTCAGCAGTTGGATTACCCATTTAATCATTACCCAACCAACACATGATGACAGAAAAGCCATACTATCCTGTATCCTCAGATTAGCTTCATATTGTCTTATTATTGGAAACTTCAACTCTGCCATTGAAATTGTAACTGGCCTTAAGTGAGTATTGTGGCTTTATTTTATATTTTTTCTTTTATTTCTCATATTTTCGTTCTGAAAAAGCTTCTTTTGGGTCTTTTTTCTCCATGAAGGAATATGGTCTAACTAGTCACTGAACATGCTGAAAATATCAATCAACTCTCACTCAAAGTATATGCCATTGTTTGTCTTAAAATAGGAAATAGTACATTAAATAGTATAGTTCAAGATATTTCTTTATTTTTTATTTGTCTCAATATTTGAAGGGTTTTACTCAAACAAATCAGCCTCAGCACTTATCTTTAGTTTGGTGTCTATTCTTTTAGTATCTTTTGCCACACTGCTAGGTTATAGCATGTAAAAACAACCAACACTGGTTGCCAAGCAATGGTCAGAGGAGGGACAAACAGGGACACAAACACACACACACACACACACAATGGACTTCCACATAGTTTCCAAATACCAAATTCATTTACAAGGTATTGGTTGACCTGGGGTTATAGTAGAAAATGTACAAAGGGCCAAGCAGTAGGACTGAAACCAAAATCACATGGTTGCAAAATGAGCTTCTTAACTACACAACCATACCTGCTAAAGATACAGTATAGTCACAGTAAAAAATGCTTTTTTATCACAGGTTTGTTCTATCACTGTTGTCCAGGGGCACTAAACATCAATAAAAATGATATCCTTCCTTTACTCCAGATTGATGGAAACCAAAGTTGGCACTGATGAGATTTAATCTCAAGAATAATGAGAAATTGCAATATATCCAGGCCAGTTTTTGATTGACTTACATATTTCCAGTCAGAAAATATTTCCTAATTTCAGTTAAAGGAAGGTCTAAAGGGAAATCAGCAAGTATTACTTCCATGAATGAAGTTAAGAGTGAGTCCCAAGACCAAGTTTTTAGTCATATGGAAGTGTTAATAATGAGGTCTTATACTGGTACAAACGCATTCATTTATGAAGAAGGGATAAAGCTGACTGAAATTCATTCCATGCAATTATTTGACTGATATATATTTAACTGGCAGTGAAGTGATGAGAGACAATAAACCACTGTGGAATTTGAACTCAGGATTTAAAAGGATGTAACTGAATACTACAAGGTATTGCATGTAGCATTCTAACATCGCTACATTTGACAAAGCTAATTCTTTGTACTATAGGCACAAGGCCTGAAATTTAGTAGGTGGCATAGAGGAGTTAGTTGATTACATAAACCTCAGTGCTCAACTTGTACTTATTTTATTGATCACAAAAGGATGAAAGGCAAAGTAGATGTTGGCAGAATTTGAATTCAGAAAGTAAAATTAGGAATGCTGCTAAGTATTTTGTCTGGTGTGTTAATGATTCTGCCAGCTGGAGATTAGTTTTGATGGGAGACATTTATTGATTAAGTTCACACCACCCAGAAGAATAAAACATAACAGCCTTAGCAGGGTTTTGACCACAAAACATAAAATTATGTAACTAAATACACAATATAAATTTTTGTAACTTAATACGCAATATAAATTTTGGGGGAGGGGCTAGTCAATTAGATTGACCCCAGTACACATCTGGTACTTAATTTATTGACCCCTCAAAAGGATGAAAGGAAAAGTTGACCTCAAATATATATAATCTGATGTTCAGCAAAATTCTGACATGCACTGTTTAAGCAGAGACATACAAAACATTCTACATCCATTTTCCTTGCTAAATCAGGGGTCACTTTTTAAAGACCCCTATGATGGTTTTCTAATTGTAGTCATCATGATTCCATGTTTGAGGCAGTCGTTTATAGCTGTCTGTCTTTTCTGACACCAAACTTTTAAACAGTATCTTGTGACTTGCAGGGCCATCATAGCATACTTGTTCTAAAACCAGAACTCACACAATTAATAATATGATGAATGGGATCCTATATTGAAATTTTATTTTATCAACCAATTTAAAATTAATCAATCATTAAACATTTTCAGATAATGAATTTTCTGAAGCTTATTAATTATTATATTTAATTACTTATTCAAGGTTCAGTGAAATAAGGACCAGTAGGATATATCTGCTAATCAATATTGCTTTTACTCTGTCCAAAAATATAACATATTTATTTGAAACATATAAAGATTAATTTAAAATATTTGAGAAATAAACTAGAAAATCTGTCAGAAATGATAGAGTACCAGATTAAGTCTTTCAGCATATGGTATTTTACTCTTATATTAAAATTCCAGTAGAATGTATATATAGTCTTCAGGCAGCTGGTTTGCAGTCACAAAATCACCACCAAAGACTATCTGAATGCATTCAGTGTGGTACCTTGGGTAACTGTTTACTATTGTAGCCCCAAGGCTGACCAAAGCTTTGTAAGTGAATTTAGTAGATGAAAACTGATAGAAGCCTGTTTTACATGTGTGTGTGTGTGTGTGTGTATATATATATATAAATATATATATAAAGAGAGAGTGCAAATGGGTTGAAGTTCAGTGCAGCTGTTTCAGACATGTTTTTTTATTGATGAATTCACCAATTACACCATGAAAAAAAAAATATACTGTTTCCTTCAGGTGAATTAAAACCTAGAATTAAAAATTTAGTTCAGAGAAAATATCAATATATGAAATGTGTGATGACCCTCTCATTTTGGCAGTGTGTATGTGTGTGTGTGCGCATGCATGTCTCAGTCAATTAAATTAGTCTGATTATTACATTTCATTTCTGTATTTTTACAACTTTAACATATTACATTCTACAATATTGCAAATACTTTCATGTTTTATAACAATCTCCAGATAAATGTTTATGTAGAGGCATTAAGAAGCAGCTAATGTACTTCACATTTGACATTTTGCTGTGTGTGTGTGTGTGTGTGTGTGTGTATTTACATCTGCATTCACTTATATGAAAATGTGGTGGGCAGTGATGCTTTCAGTTTTTCCTATCAACAAATTGTCTGAGCACTTCATGCCTTCAGAGCTGTGTAGAATAAGTGATGTTGTACTTCAAAAATAAGTGAATGTTGGCATCAAGAAGGGCATCTGACTCTAAAACAATGCATCAAAAAGAAGATTTAGTCTAAGGCATGCAAGCATGAAAAAACAGACTTAAAAATACAAATGAATATATAGTATTAGTCTGGTTTGTTGGAGTACTGTAGATACTTTTTCATCTGATCCTGACCTAATATGCTTTTGTGGTTTATAAACTATTTAACAACCCTATTAATTAGTCCCATGTCCAAATCTACTGATATTCCATTGTGTTATTGGAGAAATTTTTTCCCCTTTAAATGTCCTCAGCTCAGGAGAATCCTTTGATAAATTAAATTGCTGTAGGAATTGTAGAACCTAACATTTCAGGTCTTAAACCTCTTCTTAGGATAGGGAAAAAAATAAAAGTGGTATTAGCTTATATAATGAAATAAATGCAAACATCCCTAAAGTGATAAGCACAATAATTTCAATACAGACTATACCTGCATCAAAGTCAGGTAAACATCAATAAATAATGTTTAATTAAAGGCAAGGTAGACAACTCAAATCAAAATGGAAAAAAAAAGACATTTTATTAATGAGTTGATGCATCAGAGTCCAAATTAATTAAAATTTGAAAACTAGACACTAGTTCTGATTACAAGCTGTGTACAAATTAAAAGAAAGTTACATGACAATTTTATACTACAGGCATCTATCTGAACACCATAACTACCAGAACGATAATTCCTAATAAAATATCTGATATGCTTACTTAATAATTGCTAATCTGAGGCTATGTAGCAACTTTTGAAATGAAGCTGAAATATCTTCTTCAGAGTTAAACTTTTCCTTGTAAATTTTAAAATGTTCTTTATGTATCAGATTTTTTTAACAAGCATGTAATTCACAGAAACAACAATGTCTTACCCCTGATGCGAGTAAATCTGCAGATATAAAATTGTTTGGGGTATAAATCAATTTTAGCCACCTGCAGTTTATCTTGGTGAATATAGTTTACACAGTAAAGCCTAAGAATTGTTGTTCCTGTTGCTGCTGCTGTATCTGTTGTCGTATCTGTTAATTTTGTTGTTACTGTTTAATGTTGGGTCAGCCCTGATTGAGCAGACCAGCATTCAAAGGCATTCCAGCCTTGACCAAAATAATAAAGCTTTGATTAAAATGATATTAATTAATGAGTTTAATGTAGTCTTTTACTCAACCACATAACCATTTTTAATTAGAATTTTTGGTGCTCACTAAATTGAATATGTTAACTCCTAACTTAATTATAGATTTCCATGCAGATAATGTTTCGGAGTAATTAACCTCAGTGATTTATATCCATAAGCAAGATTATCATCAAACTTAATATGAAGAAACAGTTTTTGTCTTTAATTAGAAAGTGGAATAGAATTAGAGTCCATTTCAATCAAAGACTGAGCCTCGCATAATTTTCTGGTTGAAAACTTTAAATTTCAGTGCCATTATTGAACAATCTCATCATTCTATTCTCTGGGTTTGGAGACCTATGTATGAACTAAGTAAACAATAACTTTCATAAAAGGGATAAGCACTATAGGTGAAATGTTAGCTATGAATTGAATAGGCTAACCTTTTTTTCTTCTCTGAAAACCCACTAAAGCTATATCCTTATACTTGTAGAGAACAAAGCTATGTCCTTATACTTGTAGGAAAGCCATGAATATCACACAAGCTAATTTACATATTTTTTACAAATCTGAATCCTCATATCTCTGCTACTTATAGTTTAGTTTGTCATTGAACTACTGCTTATGTTGAAACAGTTCTTTCAAGGGTTTTAATTGAATATATTGACTCCAGTACTTATTGGTTATCTGACATGTATTTTACTGATCCTATTTATTGAACAACAAAGTTCACATATAAATTTTTGGATTTCTTTTACAATTTGTCACAGAATGATGGCCATGCTGGGGTACTTCTTTCAAAAGGTTCAATCCTGCAATCCTTCATATCAACACCAATGCTTCAATCCTTCATATCAACACCAATGCTCATTTGACTCTGAAACTTACTTTATCAGTATCATGTTATTAAGTGTTAAGTTAATTTTCTTTTTAAATCAGAACAAGATGGCTGACTTAAATATATTTCAATGTTCTTATTTTGCTCCTGAAAGTTTTGAGTTCAAAATTAACCAGTGTCAATTTCACTTTCCTCTTACATCAATAACATCATACACAGTCACAAAGTATGGTAGATTCTTCAGTCAACTATTTCCTACTTCCCTATAATATTTGGCTTTGTTCTTTGTTAAATGGAATCAATAGTTTTTCATTTAAAATCTACCAGTTTTGCTCCTTTACAATTTCTCCAAAATTTTTATTATGATTATTATCATTATGTTTTTAAAGATCTTTAGTAAACAACTCCACCACCTTCTGCAAGCATCCCCATATTGATTATATGGGTGGGAGATAATGTGTTTCCAGTCTCTGCACATGCATGAGATCAGGAAGAAAGATTTGGATATTACTCTATAGAAAACCCAGTGAGTTTAATATAACAGAGAGGTGCAAGTAGATAATCTGTTTCAGGTATATTACATTAATTAATAAAGAGTTGTTGCTGTTGTTTAACTGCAAGGCAGCCTAGATTGAACAAAGCTATAATCAAATGTTTCAGCAGTGACCACTCCACTTGTTACTCAGACATGGTACATCCACGAGCACATTACCTTTTGCAATGTTTCTTGACCCTGTTTATCCAACATTCCACTTTGATTTTAAAAAGAAAGGCATGCCCTTCCATGAACAGAGAAAATTAGTATATCACATATATAATATTCAAAAGACATTTTAATAAGAATTTCATTGGGAGTTTTATCCATTTGTTACATATTTATGCCCAATTCTGAAGTAACCTATGCCTGACCAAAATATTGTCACACCCTACTGGTGGGAGTATGTGTTCCACTTTGAGAAACACTGATCTAATGAATCCTCTTTTTAAGGTAACAAAGGGTGTTTGAAGTTTATTTAACTGTTATTTCTAGCAGGTTGACTGGACATATGGACCTCTTACCCTCATTCAAATCTGAAAGCACCTGTTGGCAAAATTTCTTAAATCCCTTATATAAAAACAGTTTAAAGTTTTAGGATCAAAACAGCAATTTAATACAAGTTCCAAAATTATAAATTACAAGTTTGTTTTTCAGTATAGATGTGCTTCCACAGGTTCGTTTTGCCTAGAATTCTCCCGTAGATTGGAAAAGGTTCTTGACTCTTGACATAGAAGCTCCCTTGTTAGCTCTGTATAAACTGTTTTTGTTAAAATCTAATAATCAGGAGTGTAGATGACGTCCATCACTGTTTACACAGCCTCAGAAACTGGTGGGAAGGAGAAATTTATCCAGTCTGAATGTCTGCCTGCAGGAGAGTGGGCACCACTAAAAGCAGTCAAGACCAGGTGGTAGTGTTCAACCAAATGATAGATTAAGTCTACCACTCATTTGGTGGAATTTGAACTAAGAATAACTATCACAACGTATCCAGTCCAACAATGTTATAGTTCTGCTAATCCACCATCACAGAGTGGTGTTTATTGATGCTGAAAAGAGAATGTCTTCAGTTAAGACAACACAGATTGTTAACATATGAGAGTCACTGACATTTAAAATCAATAGTGTTAGACTTTTGATTAGAGAGTCTACAGTTCATACTATCCTACCAATACATTACAAAGCTTCTGGCCAATATATTTATCTCTTAAATGTCTCTGTCCACCTACATGTAAAGATATACCAAGTAGGAGCATTACAGAACTGATTGTTACTTTGACAAACTGGTTGCTTTACAGCTTTTGATAGTTCAGCACCATTACTAAACATTTCCAGGGGAATTTTGTGAACACCACCTACCTAGGGTATGAGATGTTTTGGCACACCCATTTTGTAGCTGCCTATTTGGCATTGCTGCATTGATGTTGACTTATTTGACATCAGACGCTTTGTATTCAGGACCTTTTGGCACTGGGAAAGTGTTTTTTGTATATATGGTGGCTAATGAAATAGTGATAAAATGTGGAAAACAAACTTTTGTCACACAGTGGATTTCTGTACATCTTTGACAAAGTAGAACTGACAGTGAATTTAAACTTTGGTTCAGTGAGCAGAAAAACTGGAAGGAGAGAGAATAAGAGAAGTATTAGGATGTGTTTAATGACCCCCCCCCCACCAATTGTTACAAACACATCTCTCTCTTTCTCTCTCCTTTTCTCTTTATGTGTGTGTGGCGGTGGGGTTCATTTATGCATATGCAAGGAGGTGATGTGTTTGCATTTCAATATTTCTTTTACTGTCTAGGGTGGCGAGCTGGCAGGATTGTTAGCACACCAGGCAAAGTGCCTAGCAGTATTTCGTCTGCTGTTACATTCTGAGTTCAAATTCCGCCAAGGTCGACTTTGTCTTTCATCCTTTCAAGGTCAATTAAATCAGAACCAGTTATGCACTGGGGTCGATGTAATCGACTTAATCCCTTTATCTGTACTTGTTTGTCCTCTCTATGTTTAGCCCTCTGTGGGCAATAAAGAAAATAAATACTTTTTACAGTCTGCTTCTTTCTCTCTCTATCTCTTTCTATCTCTCTCTCTCTCTCTCTCTATTTCTCCCTCTGTTTATGTGTGTGAGCATATTTCTTTTCATGCATTTGAAAAGAAGGAAAGTGTTTATATTAATTGGTTCCAATTAATAAATTGTAATGTCTCTCTTTAACTATCTGTCCTAATGTCTGTATGTATATGTTTTTGCACGTGTGCATATGTGCATTTACCTCCAGTTCCAAGAGGTATTGTTGCCGAAACAAGAGCAACACCAAAACAAGGGCAATACCAAAACAGATTCAATGTCCAGTCAACCATGCCAAATCACCAGCATCCAAATGGCTGTGTCCAATTGTTTCATTCTACCCTACATATGTTTTCCCTGTGTGTGCATGGGGAAATTATTTTTCATCAAACAGAAGCTAATTTTTGCACAGTAGCTTATTATCCATAGTTTTTTTTTTATTTTATCTAGCACATGCCACATTTTAGATATTTGCATGGACATTTTCCCCACTGTTAAATTTTTATGGAAATTACTAGAAGATATATTATATCAGACAATATCTTGGTGTATTATCAGTCATGTTTCTGCTCACTCATAACACAATGTTCTTCCTATTTATATTTCAACCTTGACCAACAATATTTTCGAGAATGTTTTTAAAACATGAGCATTGTACAATGTTTGAATATTTTATCTTAGAAAAATCATACCACTTTAAACAATCAATGCTTCCCATAATACTTCCTTGACATTTACTGCACCCTTTTAACTTCACAATGCCACTAGAGGGCACAAGTGCCTAGGCTAAGAACTACTGGTTTACAATTGCAATATCTTCTTTATGCATAAATTAACATAATTCCTTTTTCTTTAACCTTCATGGTGCAACTAGAGTTTAAGGAAAACTTGGTGAGTAATCAACAGATGTTATTTCTAGGTAACTGGCACAAGTTATTAATTCATGGATCAAGTCTTCTATAACACAGCAATGCTAATAATAAACAAATGCAAGATTAGAAATTTATTGAGGGGGAACAGAAGTATAGTTGATTGTGTGGGACTCAGTTCAGGCTTGATACATATTTTATAGATTTGAGATGGGTGAAAGCACAATGTTGACTTCAACTGGATTAAAATTTAGATGAACATGTGCAGCAGAAGAACTCCATGCTGCCCATTAGGTCTTTTCTCTTGAATAGCCGTGTTGAGTCGTTCCATTTGTTGAACATAGAGTTCCGCGTTGACCGTTTGGTCCTTTCCCAGTCCCACCATACGCACAACATTGTTTTATGCGGGGGAAGATCTTGTTTTATGTGCGCTGTCGATTGTTTACCGGGGCTAAGCCATTCCTTACGCTGCTTCATATTGATGTACAGGTACTATTTTTCTTCGCCAGAAATGATTCGGTAAAGAAATCGTTGCTTATGTCCATGAGTTGAGCGGTGACGAGCAAGCAAACCAGCGGAGATTGTGGATCTTTGATTTTTGTTGTTTTCACTTAAAGCATGCGGAACCCATGCTCCATACTTTTGAACCTTCCCCAGTGAATAAAGATGCTTCTCTATAGCAATGTGAGAGCAGTTCATTTTCTCTGCCAGTTCCCTTGTCGTCTGACGAAAATTTTCGTGCCAAAGCTGGTTTAATCGCTCTTCCTCGAACTCAACTGGACGGCCAGAACGAGGTGCGTCTTCGAGGTTAAAATTTCCATTTTTGAACTTGGCATACCAATCACGAGTGGTTCTTTTAGCTATGGTACCCTCTACATACACAGCACAAATGTCGTGAGCAGCTTTTGCAGCCTTAGAACCTTGATTAAAAGCAAAAAAGGAGGTATCAAAAATGCTCATTTTTCTTAACTTGAAATTCCATTTTAATGATCTGAAAATAAACAAAAATTAACTAAAATTAACTAGAAAAAACAAAATAGATTCCAAAGTGATTCAAAAATAGAATTCTCGAAAATAAATTCCAAAATTTTAATAAACGGCAGGAACTTAGTTGCCAACTCAATATATATATGTATATATATATATATATATATATATATATATAATAACATAAATAATATATATATATGTATATATCCATACATATATGTACATACCTACATCTATATGTATGCATACATGCATATATGGGTACAGGACATCACAAAAAACGGAAAAAACAAACAGAAACGAGACATGAAACATAAAGAATATTTCTCTTCTTCAGTTGTCCCTGTTCCATCTACTCCACATGTCGAAGGCAAGAACAATACGCGACTTCATTGGAATAGTCCTTCCTGCAAAGCAAATTAAATAAAATTTGGAATTTTTTACATATTTACATGTATTATATATATATACATATATTATATATATTTACATATATATATGGGCATCGGTACCATTTTCCTCTTTCTCCATTTTTCCATTCTCCGAACTTTCCATCTTTCCGACGAAGGGCTATGCCTGAATCGTCATACACTCTCTCTTTCCTTTCCCGGAGCATCCAATAACACTATCCGTATCACGTCCTCACTTTGTTGCGTTTTTGTTATTGTTTTTTTGAACTTATATATATATATATATATATGCACATATATATAAATATATGCATGTGTGTATATATGATGGACTCTCCCATTGTTGGCCGATTTATGAGGGTTCAACAATTTCTTATCAAACAACCACACAGATGACTCGTTTATAGCAATCGAATGTTTGTGTACACATGAGCTCACTCCTTCCATCAAAACTACATTACTTGTACAGGTGCAACAGGTGCCACATGTCAGATGATGAAATGACCACAGAGCAGCATGAAATGAAGTGCTTTGCTCAAGAACACAATGCAACAACTGGTCTGGGAATCAAAGCTACGATCTGACAATCATGAGTGCAACACCCTAACCACTGAGCCATGTGCCTTCGTGTGTATGTGTGTGTGTGTGTGTGTGTGTGTGTGTGTATATATATATATCCACAAATTAAAAAGGGTAAAGGATTATCAATTTATTAATTCATTAATAAATCAACAATTAATAATTAATAATTTTTACCAAGCCCATCGGTATGTAAGCACCATTATTGGTGGAGAACTTATTTAAAAGTTCATATATATTTATAAACATAATTAAGGGATCAGCAAATATTTGCTTCACCATATACCAAAGTTCAGAAATAGCAGCTAAAAAAGCTGAGACTCCCACAGATATATTTGCTGATCCCTTAATTATGTATATATATATATATTTATATATAGGCAAAGTGGCTGAGTTCCTTTCAAGCATTGGGCCTCACAGAGGCAAAGTGGCTGGGTTACTTTTGAGGGTTGGGCCTGATAGAGGCAATTTGGCTGAGTTCTTTTCGAGTGTTGTACCTCACAGAGGCAATGATCAGGATTTTTGGCATAATGTCATGCTTGAGCAAAATTGCAGTCATGACAGACACTGGTGTCATGCAAATGGTACCCATGCCAGTGGCATGTATAAGCACCCATTACACTCTTAGAGTGGTTGGTGTAAGGAAGGGCATCTAGCAATAGAAAACCATGACAAATCAGACTGAAGTTTGGTGCAGCCTTCCAGCTTACCAGCTCTGGTCAAACCCTCCAACCCATGCCAGCATGGACAACAGACGTTAAATGATGATGATGATAATGATATATATGTATATAATATACATGTGTGTGTGTGTGGAGATGATGGATGATATTTTTCAGCTGAGACATTACAATTGTATCTGATTGGTCGAGTGTTTCAATTCTATGTATGTACATATATTTACTTGGTTGCTAATATTTATCAATGATTTCTTTCATAGTTTTCACAAACCATCTTCTATAATTAGTAAAACTGTCAGTATTTGATATGTAGTTTATATATAATCAATTAAAATTATTATCATATCGAAAAAAATCATTAGCTTTAATGATTTTGCTTAAAGGAATGCAAGGGTGACAACTCTGAAATTAAGATTAATAAAATACAAACCAATATCCTCCACACATACCACCCCCATCTCCCCAATGCACACTCATCTCTAAATCATTTTTGTTTCCCTTATCACTAAGTATGAACTCTACAACTCTAGTTCTTAAAATAATGGAACAGAAAGCCTTGTGTGTATATGATGACTGATGGTGCGACAACTGAAACCTTCCATGTTAAATATATGACACCACTTGAAGGATAACATATTCCTTGGGAAATTCTTTAAATGCAAAATTCTTTGAATGATTAATTTAAGCCGCCCTGTAAAATGGGTGAACCATGAGAGATTGAGTAAGAAATACTGCTTTATGCATAAAAAGAACTAAAAACAAAAAAAAGCAAGAAAGAGAAATACAGATAAAGAACAGTTAAATATTTTAAGTTTAAAATCTTCTTAAAGTTTCCATGAAAGGGAAGATCTTATTTATGGTTGAAGAATCCTTGAAAACACACAGGCAGCCTTTGCAAGACCAGTTTTAAAATGTACTCTCTCACTCTCTCTTTTTCTCTCTCAAACTTGTAATTTTAGCCTTGGAACAAAATATCTGCACAAGACTTGAAATATTGGAGGCACGAAAACAGTCAATATAATATTGACCCCCAGTGGGATGAATGTCAGGGTGACCTTGGAGTTGACTTTGGTGAGATTTCAACACAGATTGTAAAGAACAGGAATAAATGTCACAAAGCATTTTTCCTAATATGATAGCTATTTTACCAATCCAATTCCATAATATTTCTGAATACTCTACACAAAAACATGAACATGATGCTATATGACTCGGGAGTCTTTGTTCACCTAGTTTAGGCTCTTACCTGATACATTTTATTTATTTATTTTTTTTGCTTGTTTCGATCATTAGAATATGGCCATGTTGGGGCATTACCTTGAAGAATTTTTAGTTGAATGAATCAACCACAGTACTTATTTTTGTTAGGCCTAGTGTTTATTTTATCAGTCTCTTTTTGCCAAACTGCTAAGTTACAGGGACATAAACACACCAACACTGGTTGTCAAGCAGTGGTTGGGGATAAACAATGACACAAAGACACATATATACACACACATATGTGTGTGTGTGCGCATATGTGTGTATGTGTGTGTGTGTGAAACAGACTTCTTTCAGTTTCTTTTGACCAAATACACTCACACAACTTTGGTCAGCCTGAAGCTATAGAAGAATATGCTTGCCCAAAGTGCCATGCAGTGGGACTGAACTCAGAACTATGTAGTTGGGAAGTAAGCTTCTTACCACACAGTCATGCCTGCACCAAACAGGTCATGCCTGCACCTATATATGTTGAAAGAATTAGCCAAGACCTTGGGGGATTATACTTCATTAGTTTATCACTTGAATCTTCCCAATATTTTTTTTTTGCACTTTTGACAAATAAGTTGTTGCTATTGTTGTTTAACCTTAGGTAAGCCTTAATCAAGCAAGCCTATGTATGATTCTTTTCTACTCTAGGCACAAGGACAGACATTTTTGGGGAGGGGGCCAGTCTATTAGATCAACCTCAGTATGCAATTGGTACTTAATTTATCAACCCCGAAAGGATGAAAGGCAAAGTCGACCTTGGTGGAATTTGAACTCAGAACATAGTGATGAAATACTGCTAACCACTTCGATCGGCAAAGTCTATGTATGGTTAAAAACATTCTGGCCTTGGTCATCTTGTATTTCTTTATTTGTTGGGGTATGTTTTTGTTTCCAAACAGTGTGTTGATAACTACATTATTTAATGTACAGTATACTTTCTGTTAAGACAGTATGGTGTGATTTGATGCATATTTTGGCTGCTATTTCTAGGAAGTGACTACATAGAAACTACTTTCATTGTCTGAGTACATAATTGTTGTTGTAATTCTAATTTAGCTCCAGGTCAGATTTGACTGACTGGACATATGATCAAACACATGTAGGTTGGTCAAAACCACTGATCAAAAGCATCCCTAACCATGATCACTCCATTTTATCTCCAAGTCAAAGGAACTCAGAATCACATTATCCAACGTGTCCTTTTCTAAGACAGCATGAAGTAACTAGAGAGACATTATGCTGCTATTTCTAGCAAAACATGTGATCACATTATTGGTTCAGAGCGCATTGTGATTGATAGAGATGAAGACAGGAAGAGATTCAGTGAAGTCAGAAAGGAGATCAGTTTTATTGCTAGTGCTAAATAGAGTTAAGTAATGAAGAACAAGGCTTCTTTGCACTTGAAAGTATGCTGTGTATCTATGACACCATCATTAATTTACTCTTGTCACTTTGTGTGTCTTTGCATCATCTCAAAAATATGTATGCCTATGTCTTTCTAGTATGAAATGTATGTGTATGTGTGTGTGTGATCTCTAATTGTATGCTGTGTCATCTCTTATGTGTGTATATATATATATATATATGTGTGTGTGTGTGTGTGTGTGTGTGTGTGTATATATATATATATATATATATATATATATGCTACCTTTTGAAATCAGTGTTATCTGTAACGTATATATGAACTTATGTCTGAATGTGTATGTGTGTTATACATATGTGATATATATATATATATTATTATTATTATTATTATTATTGTTATTATTATTGTTATTACATATATACACACACACAGACTTCTCTGTATCTTGACGTCAGTGTTGTCACTAATGTGTGTATATGTGTGTAGATATTTCTATGTATGACTGTCCCTGTCTTGATGTCATTATAGCTGTAAAATTTTGAATATATCTATGATGTTATGTCTCTTCGTCTGAGCACGTTTCTCTGTCCTCCTGCACATAGTTGTGACTTATATGTGTATGTGTCATATATGCTTCTTATTTACCAGTGTGTCTGTGCATGTGTTTTTGAGTGTGAGTCTGTGTATGTTTGTCTATCTTATTGAAGCTACACACACACACACACACACAGAAGTTTGTTTTTATATGAAGTTGTATAAAAAATACAATGTTAATTGAAGTATAATACAGTACAGTATCTTTAGAGACGGTATTAGATTTCTGGTGTATCTAAAGTGTTTTATTTGGTTGTTATGTACTATAGAACATATCTAGAGTTTCTAACCAACACTGTATGTTACAATGAATGCAAAAATTACATTTATATCCACACAAGAAGAGAAAGAAGGAACAGCTGCATATGCTGCTCACTTTAATTCTACTTGGAGTTTCATTGGTAGCTGTGTGTATTCCTGAGTTGTTCATGAACATTCTGGATGTATACCTATTGGTATTAGTGGTTAAAGTAAACAGGATAGACTAATCTGCATACTTCGCACTTTCTTGTGAGCTTTGTGTGTGTGTGTGTGTGTGTGTGTGTGTGTGTGTGTGCATGATTGATATGTTTATGTGTATTTGCATATTGCACAAACACACACACATATAATTATACATATATACCTATATATGCATATATATATATATATATATATATATA
>NC_068982.1:89733710-89740987 GCF_001194135.2 Octopus bimaculoides | reverse complement strand
CACTTTATCGTGCAGTTACTGTTAATACTTCATTTAGAGAATTAACATTGCTTGTTTTCACCTTTTCAATATCAGTGAAGAATGTCACTGGAAAAGAAGATATAAGGTTTGCCAGATTTGTCTCTCTCACCAAGGTCATCAGCTGTCGAACGCCGACGAAGGGAAATAACCCTGAAATCCGGATACGTTCGTGCTGCTGGTCGCGGTGAGAGGGATAACTCCCTTGACAAACAGGACACAGTCGTGTGTCGATAAGCCAGCTGGAGGAGATGTCCTCCTGGGGCTAAAAGCAACAGTAACATCCACCCCTAGGGGTCAGCCACACTTAAGTGGCAATATACTACACTATATATATATATATATGGATATATATTGGTGTAGGAGTGGCTGTGTGGTAAGTAGCTTGCTTATGAACCACATGGTTCTTGGTTCAGTCCCACTGCATGGCACCTTGGGCAAGTGTTTTTAACCAAAGCCTTGTGAGTGAATTTGGTAGACGGAAACTGAAAGAAGCCCGTCATATATATGTATATATATATATATGTGTGTGTATGTGTTTGTGTGTGTGTGTGTTTGTCCCCCCAACATTGCTTGACAACCGATGCTGGTGTGTTTACATCACCATAACTTAGCGGTTTGGCAAAGTAGACTGATAGACTAAGTACTAGGTTTACAAAGAATAAGTCCTGGGGTCGACTTGCTCGACTAGAGGCGGTGCTCCAGCATGGCCACAGTCAAATGACTGAAACAAGTACAAGAGTAAAAAGAGAGAGAGAGAGAGAGGTATGTATGTATCTATGTATATGTATACATATATGTATATGTATACATATATATATATTTTATAGATATATATAGTTAATGATAGATATAGATATATATATATAAACTTTCAGGAATGAAATCTAAAATCTGTAGACACAATGTAAACATTCTAAATCATACCCAACATCATTGTTAAATGATGCTGATGATGACGATTATGAGGAGGGGGAGGAGGAGGAGGAGGACGACGACGGCGACGACGACAATGATGACGATGATGAAGACGACGAGGATGAGCAGCAGCAGGAAGAGGATTACAACAATGTGGGTGACTATGACAACAACAATGACAATCACAATGGTGATTCAGAATATTTGCATTTTGTCTATAGCCTTGTCCCTCAGATCTCATTCATTGGCCCAATCAGTTAGAAGTCAGAGAGTACCAGATATGGGTTGTAGTGACTGGTGGGGGGACAACTGACCAACCCAATTTGCCAATTGCTTGACTTGTTTCTAAAGATGTGCATGGTCATGTATTGTCATGGTAACCATTGATCTGTTTTAAAACCTTACTTCATCTCTTCTGCTAAATTGGTTTTTCTAAGCCCTTTGAATGTTACGATGCTTCATTCACTGTTCATAGAACAGCCACATACTGGAAAATCAAGGAGAATTGACTCCTTGTTCATCTCAAAACATCAGTCACCACCATACTACCTCTTGAACTCCTTAAGCCTTAGAGAAGAGGTATGACATCATTCTATGAACTGAGACTTTTTTTTTTTCAGATCATAAAAATAAGGTCCCATTTCATCCCATGTCATCAGATCAGTAAAAAGTCTGTCTTCATTGGTTTGAACTGCTTTTAGTAAATCAGAATAGATTTCCACTCATCCCTCTTTTACAAATTTGCTGCCAGCTACCAATGTTACCACTTTGCATACAGTAATTCCCAGTATTCCTTCTGTTGTATTTGTATGTATTCAAAAGCAGCAGTGTTTTTGATATTTATCCCAGGGAGTCTTTTCTGCAGATGGAATTGTATATTGTTGACATTTTAAGACAGTTGTTCATTATCTGTACTGTGAGACAATTGACAATTGCTGGTGCATCCAGGGATTTTATGGGTTACACTGTCTCATCTGCTCACTAGATATTTTGGAGGCATCTCATGCCTTTGGATTGCAAAACCATAACTGTTGAGGTCTGATATAGTGGTCACAGGTTTAGGAGAGGTTTCATTTCAGGTTAATATCATCACTGTTTCCAAGGCAGCAAGCTGGTAGAGTTGTAAGCATGCTGGGAAAATTGATTAGCAGCATTTCGTCCGGGTTTTATGTCCAGAGTTCAAATTCCACCAACTTTACCTTTAATCCTTCAGGGTTGATGAAATAAGTACCAGTTGAGTATTGAGGTCGATGTAATTGACTTAACCCCTCCCGTGAAACTGCTGGTCTTGTGCTAAAATTTGAAGCCAATATTATCAATGTTTTCAAGTCTATGGAAACCTTACACATGCATAGCATTTTGTGAATATACAAAATGTTTCTCTTCCAGGTGAAATGTGTTGAGATATGCTAGTGTTGCACTTCTGGATTTGTGTGTGAGGTAATAAAGAAATAGGTGGTTCTTGAGGAGTTCATTGCCAACTTGCAGTTTGTCTTTTACTTCCATTTTCAGCACTTAGTTGATGTATTTTCTTTTGCTGCAGTTGTTTAGAAGGTGCTATCTGAGTGATATCATTTGGCATTCAAAGGCTCACTGCACTAATTTAAGGCTTCTTTTTCACTCTTTTCTTCTGTAATAGTTTGTTGACATCATTGTTCTTGTGGGAAATTTTTGTTGTCAGAATCTTACAGAATTTAGTGTCTAAAGAATGGAGTTCCTTTATACACCAGTCAAATATCCTAAATGTTGGTATCAGTACAGGCACTGTAATGCATTGCTCGCTCTTTTCCATGTAATATACATATGTACCACAGTAGTACTACAGCCACAGCTGCAAGGCTGAAACAAATAAAATAATGTATGCATATGTATGTATGTACATATATATGTATAAATATATATATATGTATACATACATACATACACACACACACATATCTATATATTTATATATATATATATATATACATGCACACACACACACACACATACAGGTATTTGAATATACATATATATATGCATGAGTGTATGCACATGATATTTAAAGGTTCTCTTGAAACTATGTTCTGCAATGAAAGACCCACTGCGAAGCAAGATCCCACATATTTCCTTTATGTCAATATCAGAGCTGACTCCATTCTTTCATTCAATAAGCTTTAATGCCATAGTTCCACATATTTCATGATATATACCCATGCCAGCATGGAAGGCAGACATTAAACAATGATGATGGTGTGTGTGTGTGTGTGTGTGTGTGAGAGATAGATAGATAGATAGATAGTTAGATAGATAGATAGATGCAAACACAAACATGAAGACATGTTTAGCACTTTCTGCAAGAAATACCTAAAATCAAATATGATTTACCATGTGGACTGTACAATAAGTTAAATTATTTTGTTTTTATTTTTTGTTAAATCGTTTTTTGTAGCTTTTCCTCAAAAGTCGTTTTTTTGTAGCTTTTCTTCAAAAGGCATTTTTGATGAGTTGCATATAAAAACACTTGTCTTTTTTGAGTACATCCATCCATTCTAGTTGGATTTGCCATCTAACCTCACATGACTGATGACCTTATATTGAAGGTCAGAGAGGATCTCTACTTTTTTCTACTTTTGTATACTCCGCCAGATAAAAGGCATAATTCTTGAAACTGGTAGTGTAGTTGCTTAAATCTGTTATGATGTAAGGTCACACATATTTCTTTTATATGATGTAATGGAAGTTGATTCTCTCTGTTTACTTTTTCACTGTACAGACTTAGTACATATATGATATTTCATAATATATATGAACATCTACTGCTCAGTTTTGGTTTAAAATATCTTGTTAAGACTATGATGTACTGTGTGAAATATATATATCCCTTGCTACCAAATATCCATATCTCATACCCAGTATCTATATATGAAATATTTCAATTGTAACTCCTGGTCTTACACACAATTTTTTGGTGCCTAAATTTGGAATGAAGCTTCTTTAGAGGATACTAAAGAAAGAACAAGAAACAAAACTGCTACTCTATTTATAGAGGTCAGGCTGTGCTAGCCAGTTGATCTACATTAAGCAAAACAAATTTTAGAATTTTGCTTATTGACAGTCTAAAAGTAAGTAAAAATAAAACAGAAGAAATCGAACAATATAAATTTCAACCAACCATTGTGAATATTGAACTATAAAAACGTGAAAAGAATTTACAATTCTATTGATTGCTAAATATGTGTGAATGGTTATTTATTTAGTTACTCTGTTGAAAAAAAATTAGGTAGTCCTGCCATTTAACTCCTGCTTTCATATATATATATATATATAGGCTGTGTGGTAAGAAACTTTGTTTCCAGCCACATGGTTCCAGGTTCAGTGCATGACACTTTGGGCAAGTGTTTTCTGCAACAAAATAAGGCCAACCAAAGCTATATGAGTTGATTAGGTAGACAGAAACTGAAAGAAACCTGTCATATATATAGATACATACATGTGTGTGTGTGTGTGTGTGTGTGTGTGTGTGTGTGTGTGTGTGTGTGTGTCATCATCGTTGTTGTCGTCATCATTTAATGTCCACTTTCCATGCTGGCATGAGTTGGACGGTTTGACTGAGGGCTGGCAAGTCAGAAGGCTGCAGCAGGCCCCAAACTGATCTGGCAAAGTTTCTACAGCTGGATGCCTTTCCTAATGCCAACCACGCTGAGAGTGTAGTGAGTGCTTTTTATGTGCCACCAGCACGAGGGCTAGTCAGGCAACACTGGTAATGACAATGCATGAATGGTGCTTTTTACATGCCACCAGTGCAGGTGCCAGTCAAGCGGTACTAGCATTGGCCACAACAATGACATCACTTGACTCAACAGGTCTTTGCAAGTACAGTTTATTGCCCAATGATTGAAAGGTACTCTTAAACGGGCCAGTTATGCTGCACTGGCATAG
Source organism: Octopus bimaculoides (assembly GCF_001194135.2). Taxonomy (NCBI): domain Eukaryota; kingdom Metazoa; phylum Mollusca; class Cephalopoda; order Octopoda; family Octopodidae; genus Octopus; species Octopus bimaculoides. The sequence continues at coordinate 89,736,130 of NC_068982.1, read as the reverse complement.
GCCATGGTTACAGTCTCACTTGGCTTGCCAGGTCTTTTCAAGCATAGCATATCTCCCAACATCTCACTCACTTGTCATCGCCTTTGTGAGGCCCAACATTTGAAGGTCATATATGGAGTTGTTAGCTAACTCCTACATTGTTTTATCGATTTTAATGAAACTTGACACATGAGTAGAGCTCATGTCTAGAAACCGCATGGTATACTCAGGCTGTTGAAAAAATCGATGATAGGGATCCTGGAAGGGATCCTTATATATATATATATATCTAATATATTTTATTTTAAAAACCAAGGGAAATAACCCATTCGCCCCTGGAAGAGATCCTTATATATAGCCAAAGGAAATAACCCACTTATTTTCCTAAATTATTTAGTAAAAAGGAAATTAAGTATGCTCATTTTTTAGTATTTAAACTGTTAGTTATTTTCGCAATTTATCCAGTACAACCCTTAAACAAGTAAATTGTATTTTCCTAAACAATAGATCTACTTATTTTGGTTACTCTTTTTTTACTCTTTTACTCTTTTACTTGTTTCAGTCATTTGACTGTGGCCATGCTGGAGCACCACCTTTAGTTGATCAAATCGACCACAGGACTTATTCTTCAGAAGCCTAGTACTTATTCTATTAGTCTCTTTTGCTGAACCGCTAGGTTACGGGGACGTAAACACACCAGTGTCTATTGTCAAGCAATGTTGGGGGGGACAAACACAGACACTCAAACATATACACACACACACATATATATATGTGTGTGTGTGTGTGTGTATATACCAACACTAGTGCCCCTGAGGGTAATATTCTCTGGGAATGCACAAAAGCCATTTTCAGGGTTATTTGCTTTGAATTGTTATGATCTCAAATCTGATTAGCCTGTTATTACATTACATGCTTCACGATTTTAGTATACATGCCTTACAAGTATTTCCTCCTACGTTCTATATACACTGGGAACACATTAAAGCCCTTTTCGGGGCTACTTTATTTGAATCCTTACTACCGGGTAACTAATTTCATGTTATTACATAACTGACATCACAATTTGGGTATTGATAACTCATTGGGAATTTCTAAAAACATGATCCTTTGTAAGACAGTTTGGTATTCTCTGTAAATGCATGAAAAACATTTTAAGGGCTACATACTTTGTATTGTTGTTATTGGATTAGCAAAACAATTATGAGAATGGTTCCAAGGGATAAGCCCTACTTTCCCGGGAATTACAGGGTATGTCAGGTAGTATATATATATATATATATATATATATATATATATATATATATGGGTGCATGAGTGGCTATAGGCACAGAAGTGGCTGTGTGATTAGTAACTTGGTTACCAATTACATGGTTCTTGGCAGTGGCGGACTGGGTCTAAAAATATTGTTTGCCAGGAGACTAAGGGAGCCCACCCACAGCAACATGGGGGCCCACCCACAACTACAATGCTATCATTTAATTTTTGTTTTTTGTTAAAAGTATTCTTTTCAACTGTCTACAAGCACAGCCAGGCTGAAATAACTAAGGCATTCTTCCAGGAGTGAATAAAAAATTTTCAAACTTGAGGGGATGGGCCCCTTAGATACAATCATGGGCCCCCATATATGGATTCTAATGGTACAGGGGTCCACTTGCCATCAGGCAAGCTAGCAGCATGGCCAGTTCGCCACTGGCTCCAGGTTCAATCCCACTGCATAGCACATTGGGCAAGTGTCTTCTACTATAGCCTTGGGCCAACCAAAGCCTTGTGTGTGGATTTGGTAGATAGAAACTGAAGGAAGCCTGCCATATATATATACACACACACACACACACACACACATATCATACAGACGTAGGGTAAAAATTAATAATCAATTGATAATTAGTAATTTCACCAAGTAGCTCGGTGTATTAAGAACCATTATCGGTAAATATGTAGTTTGCGAGTATTACTGTTTTGGGAGTAGTATTTTAGTAGAGAAATAGTAGTTTTGGCTGCTATTTCTAACTGTCGGTGTGTGGTGAAGCAATATTTGCTGGACCCTAAAATTTAAATTGGGTTTATATATATATATATATATATATATATATATATATATACACACACACACACACACACACACACACACACACACACATATATGTGTATATGTGTCTGTGTTTGTCCCCCCACCATCACTTGACAACCAATGCTAGTGTGTTTACATCCCTGTAACTTAGCAGTTCGGCAAAAGAGACCGATAGAATAAGTACTAGGCTTACAAAGAATAAGTCCTGGAGTCAAATTGTTCGACTAAAGGCAGTGCTCCAGCATGGCCACTGTGAAATGACTGAAACAAGTAAAACAATAAAAGAATAAAAGAATATATGTACATGTATATTTATATATATATATATATATATACTTACTATATTTTCTCCACATTGCTTTGCACA
>NC_068982.1:89727025-89733462 GCF_001194135.2 Octopus bimaculoides | reverse complement strand
ACGAACGTATCCGGATTTCAGGGTTATTTCCCTTCATCGGCGTTCGACAGCTGCTGACCTTGGTGAGAGAGACAAAAACCTGGCAAACCTTATATCTTCTTTTCCAGTGAAATTCTTCACTGATATTGAAAAGGTGAAAACAAGCAATGTTAATTCTCTAAATGAAGTATTAACAGTAACTGCACGATAAAGTGTAGTATATTGCCACTTAAGTGTGGCTGACCCCTAGTGGTGGATGTTACTGTTGCTTTTAGCCCCAGGAGGACATCTCCTCCAGCTGGCTTATATATATATATATATATATACTTACTATATTTTCTCCACATTGCTTTGCACATATGTGCTCATGAGCGTGTGTGTGTGTGTGTGTGTATTAGATATGTGTGTGTGTGTATTAGATATGTGTGTGTGTATGTTAGATATGTGTGTGTGTATATTAGATATGTGTGTGTGTGTATATTAGATATGTGTGTGTGTGTATATTAGATATGTGTGTGTGTATATTAGATATGTGTGTGTGTATATTAGATATGTGTGTGTGTGTGTATATTAGATATGTGTGTGTGTGTGTATATTAGATATGTGTGTGTGTGTGTATATTAGATATGTGTGTGTGTGTATATTAGATATGTGTGTGTGTGTATATTAGATGTGTGTGTGTGTATATTAGATATGTGTGTGTATATATTAGATATGTGTGTGTGTATATATTAGATATGCGTGTGTGTATATATTGGAGAAAGAGAGAGAGAGAGAGGCGGGAGTAATGGGTAGATGGATGGATAGATGGATGGATGAACAATCAGATAAATAGATAGTTGTCTCTCTTTATCCTACTTTAAGCTTTTCTACCTTGTCATAAAACCACTTTCCTGTCTAGGAAACCTCTACTCAGAGGACTTTGTCCTTGCTGATCTTACAAAGGCCATTGCCAAGAAAAAAGTACCCAGTACACTCTGTAAAACTGATGGCATTAGAAAGAGCATTCAAACATAGAAAGCTCCCCAAAGCAGACACTGGAGTTTAATACAATCCTCTGGCTTGTTGAATCCTATTGAATCATGAATCATCCAACTTATGCCAGCATGGAAGACACATGTTCAGTGATATGATTGTGTGTATGTGTGTGTGTGCATATGTGTGTGTGTGTGTGTGTGTGTGTGTGTGTGTGTGTGTGTGAGATGGACTTCCACACAATATCTAGCAACCAAATTCACTCACAAGACAGTGGTCAGCCTGTGGCTATAGTGGAAGATATTTGCTCTAGATGCCATGCAATGAGACTGAAACCAAAACCATGGGGTTGCAAAATGTGCCTTTTAACCACATAGCTATGTCTGCATCAATTAATTTTAAATTTTCTTTATTTTCAGTGTCAGGAACCTTAAGTCATGTGAAACTTTGGTCTACTGACAAGTCCCTGCTCTACCTCACACATATAAACAGTTCACTAGTATAAGACATTTAACAACTGGAAGCAGTCTAATATATGGGACATTCCTTGTACAAATGTTGTTTATCTGATGTCAAATACCTTTTGACTTTGAATCAGTTTTTTATTTGCTTAATTTCTTCCAGGTATAAAGTGTATATATCCTGCCTTTGTATCTGTATCAATTTTGTTACAGATGTAACAGATGTTGCTTAATTATGGAGTCTTTGTGTATAAGCTATATATATATATGTCTGTCTGTCTGTCTTTATGTATGTCTGTCTGTCTGTATGTATGTATGTATGTATATTGAAAGATATTCAAAATTACTATTCAAGTAATTAGCAATTAACTAATTTAGATTAATTTAAGGTGAACCATATTTGTTGCCATGTGTAACCATGAATACAGAAATACCCAATAAATGAAATTTTGGTAAATTGTCAGAATGACTGGTCAATAGTAGTTAGGGAAAGAATGGTTTGAATCAAAGAACTGATGACTGCAATGCATTTTGATCAAAGCATATCATGATAGCTTAAAGGAGCAGATGATGTTGTAGTTATGATAGAGACAGTAAAGAAATGACACAAGCCTTGTAGCATATATTAGCATTTATTGCATCATGAATAATGTATTGATGTGACATAACAAGAAGTTTTACACAGCAGATACATTTTGATCAATATCAAATGATATACGTTTTTTTGAAGCAATTATACTAATAGATTTTGTACAGATGACATGACTGATGTACAACTTGGATACTGACAGATTACATGCATATTTGAAGATTAATTTACTGTCAAATGCCACTATATTATTTAGAAATGATTTGTAACTTACTTTTATATATATATATTAAGTAGTTTTGTATTACCAAATCAAAAGAAATGACTGCAGAATTATAAGCACAAGCGATCTATATAGATTTCACATCAAATATGAATAATAAAAGGAATTTATCACTGGTAGAAAGTGACATGAGAAATATAAATCCCAGTGGATGTTGATCCCTGGAAGATATATCAATCATCATCAACAGCAATGGTTAAATGTCAATTATATTCCGATGGATGTTGATTGAGCAAGGAAATGTAACCAAATTATGAGAAAACATGGAAGACTTATAAGTCCAAAAGATATTAACACAGAACTAACCATTTTGCCCATTGTTGATATTACATATGTTGATGGGGCAGTGAACTGGTAGAATCATTAGCATCCTGGGATAATGCTTTGTGGCATTTCATCCATCTTTACATTTTGAGTTCAAATTCTGCTGAGGTCAACTTTGCCTTTCATCCTCTCAGGGTCGATAAAATATGTACAAGTTGAGCACTGGGGTTGATGAAATTGACTAACTCCCTCTCCCAAAATTTCTGGCCTTGTGCTAAAACTTGAAACTGATATTACATATGCTGATGGCTTTAAATATATGGATATCATTGCATAAGTTGATATACACATGATTTGATATAGAATTCAGATATATTTACAACTATTCACATCCTCAAATCTGTCTGGTTCACAAAAATATTATTTACAAAAGACAAAAATATTGGACACATTTCTTTGCTCTGTAATCTAATGAATGTAATTATGGTTTGTATTACACACACACACACACACACACACACACACACACACACACACACACAGATATGCACACACAAGCACATTACCACTCACACACACATACACACACATATTAGCATCATACATTTATAACTCTGGGATAGTATATAACATATTTGATTCAATTCTATCAGAATTTTTTGTTAGAGTTTAACTGGAATTCAGAATTATATATCTTCACTGTTTCCATACTGCAATTGTAAAAATACATAATTGTGTGTGTGTGTGTGTGTGTGTGTGTGGTTTGTTGGCAGTGATTTCAAAGTTTTGTCAGTGGTCGGCCTTGTCAGTATGTGGTCTGACAAGGAAAGCACTGGTGAAACTTCAAAGTCACTGCCAATAAAGTTATTAAAAGTATCCAAAACTACACTTGTGATGAATTTCTTTTCCAGTTAATGTTAACAGATATTATGCTTGTAAAATAGAAACCATATTTTAACTTATACTTTGTATCAAGTTGTTTAGAACAAAAATAATACCAAGCCTTAACAGAGAAATCAATGCCTTGCAAGAGGGATGCTTATATAAGTATTGTAAAAGTGATTGCAGCACTAGTAGAACTGTTTGCTCTTAAAACATATGCAAACACACATATACATATAGGAGTAAATGTAAAGATAAGCAAGTTCGGCAGGTCAATATACAAGGTATCACCATCATCATCATAGTTTAATGTCTGCTTTCCATGATGGCATGGGTTGGGTGGTTTGACTGTGGACTGGCAAGCCAGGAGGGTACACCAGGCTCCAATCTGATCTGGCAAGGTTTTTACTGTTGGATGTCCTTCCTAACGCCAACCACTCTGAGAGTGGTGTAGTGGGTGCTTTTTATGAGCCACTGGCATGAGGCCAGTCAAGCGGAACTGGTATTGACCACACTTGAATTGTGCTTTTTATGTGCCACCAGCACAGGTGACAGTCAGGCAGCAGTGGCATTGACCACACGCATATGGTGCTTTTTACATACCACCAGCATGGGCGTGCCATGTTTAGATACAAAATGGCCCAACTTACGCAATAGAATGTGCTATGCAGTGGGACTGAACCTGGAACCAGGTGTTAGGGAAACAAGCTTCTTACCACACAGCCATACCGGCATCTACACACACACACACGCACGCACGCACGCACGCAAGCAAGCTGTGTTTAGGAACAAGCAAACTTTAGGTTAGTAAAAATATGCATGTGACAGGTTCTATCTTCTGAAATCAAATTCATTGATGTTACCATGGAGAAAATATTCTGCCTTATGGTAAAAGGTGTAAAAACACTATATCTTCCATGTGTTGAATCCTGTCACATTCCCAGACACAGCATTTCTAGCTCTTTAGTCATTGACAATGAGAGATACTGAAGAGAGGTAACTCTAGCAAATTTAAAGCCATAGCTTTAACTAAAACACAATCAACAACATTGACTGAACTGTGCTATTAGACCACCAGGTCAGAAGAAATTCAGTAGTGTATATATATGTGTGTGTGTGTGTGTGTAAAAGCTGTGGAAGAAGTACATGGGATGTAGTGGTGAAGCATGATGTTTGAATGCTGGGTCTCATAGTGGCAATCACTAGCAACTAAGTCATTTAGCAATATACCATGCTTGCAAAGACCCATCAAGCCAAGTGAAATCATAGTTCTGGCTGTTGTCAGTGTCACATAACTGGCACCCATACCGGAGGCACACAATAGGCACTTCTCAAGAGTTGGGCTTCATGGAGGCAATGTGGTGTTGTAGATGCTGGTGTTGTAGAACTACCAACCATGCCGCTTGAAGATAAAATGCATTTTTCAAGTGCTGGGCTTCACAGAAGCAACATGAAATGACCGTGATCTTTGTCAATATGCTGTGCTTGAGAAGAAAGATCCATCAAGCGGAGTGAAATCTTAGTCGTGGCAGATACTGGTGTCACACAACTGGCATCCATGCTGGTGGCCTGTAAAAGCGCCTATCCCAAATCAGACTGGAATCTGGTGCAGCCCCTCAGCTTACCAACCATGGTCAAACTGTCCAACCCATGCCAGCATGGACAACCGACGCTAAATGATTATATATATATATATATATATATGTATATAATCAAGAGAGAGACAGACAGACAGAGTAATAGTTATTCACATTTTCCTGTATTCATTTCAATAGAATGGTATTCTGTGAACCAGTTTGAAACCATATTGCTCATGCATTTTGAATGAGCATATTTGGCTCACGTTTCCAATAAAGCACTACTTGTCAGAAATGACAGTCAACTATTGTCTTTAAACAACTTTAAACCCCTTTATTACAACTGCTTGCATTTCTAATAAATTTTGTGTGAGCATGTTGTGAAGGGAAAAATATAACAACTTATTTGAATTCTCATCAATCTAAATCTACATTCTGATTTTTCAATTTCTGGTTCAATTTCTGGTTCCTGAGGCTTTTTACTAGCTAAATGAGTGAAATATTGGCCACTTGTTTAACTCTTTTCATATGCTTACCTAAGATTGCCTTTCATTTTATTTAATATCTAATTTTCTATCATTTTATATGTAAGAACAATTTGTACAGCTACATTCCAGGCATCACCTTAACCTTTTTGTTATATATCTGTTGGAATACTCTGACTCGGTTTCAATTAATTTTTAAAATAATGAAGAATTTATTAAAATAACTATCATTATTAAATTTGTGAACAAGACAGTGGGCTAGCTGTATCATTAGCATGCTGAGCAAAATGCTTAGCAACATTTCATCTGTCTACATTCTGAGTTCAAATTCTACCTTTCATCTTTTCAGAGTCGATAAGATAAGTACCAGTTGAACACTGGTTTGATGTAATTGATTTAACCCTCCCCACCACCGAACTTCCTGATTTTGTACCAAAATTTGAAATCATTATTAAACTTGTGTATATCTATATATATAAAAATGAGAATGTGTGTGTGTGTGTGTGTGTGTGTGTGAATCCCTAAAACTCGAGAACTACGCAACCAATTTCATTCAAATTTTACAGATGCCTTACTTAGGGTTCCAGTTGTGTTTTAGTCAAAACAAATTTTTAACTTCTTGCAGAATTCGAGCCCACGGCAACATAATATCTTCTCCACTATTTAAGTATTACGTGTCAAAAGTGAAACAAAAACACTCATGTCAAATACTTTCACTTTAAAAATGAAACTATTCCACTAAATAAAACAATCACATTTCGATACTGTAATGACAGATACTTTCAGAGAGAAAGAAAGAGATAAAGAGTGAAAGAGAGAGAGAGAGATGTAGATGTATACATATAGATGTATATGTACACGTATATGTATAGATATATATATACATATAGATCTATATGCATACATGTATATGTATACATAGGTGTAGATGTATATATATAT
>NC_068982.1:89715187-89726602 GCF_001194135.2 Octopus bimaculoides | reverse complement strand
ATAATAGATGAGCATTATTTGTAATTCAACGGTACAACAGTGTAAGACTATCCTTTCAGATATACTTACATTGTGATTTCTGCAATCTGGTGCATAAATTGTCAAGTAAATGAGACACATCTTTGCCTCCACTGATTCACTTGCAAAGTGTTGAGTAAAATTATTTCATTGCAGACTGCCTTTCAGTCTTTTTATTATCACTGCGACACACATAGTCCCCAGTTGGTAACATTGATTTCAAGGCCTTCCCAGATGAGAGACTGGTTGTTCTAAGACATTTGTCGACTGTAAATTTTGTCTGCACAGTTACCTATCGGTATAGTGGTCATTTGCAAACTCCAGAGGCGACACTTTCATTTCCCTTTACTCCAAACGTCACACGTTATTTCAATTGGGTCATGCCCTTCCAATTGCTATAGATCCGTAATGCATCTTACAGCTGTGCCTGTCACCTGTATGGTGAGGAATCCTACATGTATTGGGAATGTGTGTGTGTTTGTGTCTGTCTGTCTGTCTGTCTGTGTGAATCCCTAACCCGGACAATGCCGGGTATTTCTGCTAGTAATCATTAAAGATAGGATTGTTTGACTGTCAGACCAAGTAGCTGCTGGTATTGCTTCTGGCTCTTTACATTCTGAGTTGTAGTTCATCTTTTAAAGGTGGTGAGTTGGTAGAATTGTTAGCACACTGGACAAAATGCTTCTTGGCATTTCATCCATCTTTATGTTCTGAGTTCAAATTCCACCAAAGTTGACTAACCTTTCATCCTTTCGGGGTTAATAAAATAAGTACCAGTTGAATACTGACCTTGACAGTACTGGCCTTGTGCCAAAATTTAAAAGCTATTATTAAACAGGTGTTCTAAACATAGATCAATTTTGAAAGAAAGTTTTAATTTAGATCCTTTAAAATAGGAAGTTTGCATTACAGAACCAGAGGTAGTTACAGGCAGGTTGGTATCAAAAGGCAAAGTCAGTTGTTTTACCTTTTCCCTCCAACTTCTTGATTACTTTCAAAGTTAAATAAAATGTATGATTCATTAGAAATATACTCTTACACTCTTTTACTCTATTACTTGTTTCAGTCATTTGTCTGCGGCCATACTGGAGCACCGCCTTTATAGTCGAGCAAATCAACCCCAGAGCTTATTCTTTGTAAGCCTAGTACTTATTCTATCGGTCTGTTTTTCCAAACCGCTAAGTTACGGGAATGTAAACACACCAGCATTGGTTGTCAAGCGATGCTGGAGGGACAAACAGACACACAAGCATATACACACATATACATACATATATATATATATATATACACACACATATACAACGGGCTTCTTCCAGTTTCCGTCTACGAAATCTACCCACAAGGTTTTGGTTGGCCTGAGGCTATAGTAGAAAACACTTGCCCAAACTGCAATGCAGTGGGAATGAACCTGGGACTATGTGGTTGGTAAGCAAGCTACTTACCACACAGCCGCTCCTGCACCTATGGTCGCAAAAAAGTGTAAGCTACAAGAGTACAAGCTAACAAAAGAGCCTCTATTTGGTTACTGAAACTGTTGAAAATAACAGTAAACTCTCCATCAAAGAAAGAAAGACGTGGTCCAATGTAGTTGATGATATACAAAAAAGATAACGCAGTCAAGAAGGAATGCTTCTGATCATAAGTCTATACAGTCCAGGCTGGTTCAGGGTTAAACAACAATAATAGCAGACATATATGCAGCTCTCCACTATTGCTATATTGAGTTTGTAAAAAGATCACCAGTGTAGAAAGTAATCAATGTAAAAAAAAATCACTAGTGTAGAAGGTCACCAATTTAGTGTGAGTGCATTTAAGAGAGTCCATTTATAGTGTCACCAGTTTAGTGAGGGTGTTGTCTAATTTATTATGTGAAAGTTGGTAAAAGGAAAAATATCAGAAGGCAATTTTTATAATGAAAATACTTTTTAATTAAGAAGAGCTGACAAGTAATAAGATGTGTAGCCTGTGTGTATGCGAGTCAGGAAAAGGCTTTTAACACTTACATTTCAAATATGATTTTAATGCTAAGGCGAGACCTGCTATAATTCAGAGTTAGCTGCGTGAAGTTGATGTGAAAACAAAGGGCTGTTCCTGATGTTGCAAGTTGAGATGTGATATAATTCAAAGCTAGCAGACACGAAGTTGGTGTGCAAAGTAAAGTGACTGTTCCATGATAAAAAACAGATGTTACTGGTCCATTGTCTTTCCGCTAACTAAATTAAAACTCCACTTCTCTGCTTAGACAGAGAACTGCGACTAGTATTCATACATTCCCAGCCCTGATTGGCTGGAGTATGCCATAGCACAATTGTCATACGGGGCAACAACAAAACTAGCTTTTCTGACTAACTACAAATCACTGGGCAAGGCATGGATGATTTATTCACGTTATGCAATAATAGAATAAGTAACAGCAGAAAGAGAGAGAGAGAGAGAAAGAGAGACACAGTATATTTGTAGCTGTTTTACTAGTAAATCAAAGGGGGCAAGTTAGTACTCATGGACCTTGCAGGCTCTCTAAGAGTGGTGTAATTCAAGCTGTTGGTATTTATCATCATAATCATTTAATATCCATACTTACATGAATGGATGGAATTTGTTGAGGTAGATTTTTCTTATGGTTGAATGCCCTTCCTGTTGTCAACCTTAACCTGTTTCCAAGCAAGTTATTATTTCCTCTTGGTCATGTTTTACATGAAAGACTGGAAATGAAAAACATTGCTTGTATGATGGTGATGCTCATTTACAATCATCATGAGTTGTCAAGACAATAGTACACACACTAACACACACTCACACACACACACACACACACATGCATATGTGTTGATCGATAGATAGATAGACAAACAAATATGTATGACAGGCATCATTCAGTTTCCACCTACAAAATTCATTCACAATGTTTTGGTTGGGCCGATGCTGTAGTAGATGACACTTGCCCAAGGTACCATGCAATGTGACTGAACCCAAGACCACATAGTTAGGGAGCAAGCTTCCTAAGCACTCAGCCATATCTGCAACTATTCGTTTAGTCTCATCATCCCCAAATTCCGAAGTTCAGCCAAACTTTTCTCCAGACTGGTTGATATGCATCCTGTCTCTCCAATAATAATAGGTATGCAGCTGAAAGCATATGTTGAGTACTGGATTTGCAAACTCCTTATCAATGGTCCGTAGATATCCTATTTCTCTTGTATTTTTCTAATCACATTAGTATCCAGAGGGCAGCTGATTTCCATAACAACATAGTTTTTCCTTGTAGTCTCACACAACAATGTCTGATTGGCGATGTTTTAACTCGATGGCTGTCTTAATTTCTAAGTTCCACCAAAATTCTTTTGACCCATCACTCTCAATATAGTCAACATTATCTGTAGGTGACAAGTAATATCACTAGCCACTTTAGCATGGCTATCCATCTGAGTGAACTCTACTGCAATTTTTTAACCACAAGAGGACATCTCCTCTAGCAGGTTAATGATGCACAAATCATTCCAATATTTGTAGAAAATTGGGTAATGTGATCCAGTTATTATTTTATGTGGTTGATATTTGAGCCATACAGCTTCGGTTCATCAACAAAAAAAAGATTAGAGATACTTCTGGATCTATTTCTGTGGTCACTATGTTTTGTGAGCAGGTATGATAGTGGATTTAATGAGAGAATGAAGAGCAATACCAACAGGCTATCACTCTGAAAGATGCATTTTTGTAGTGAGTGCTATCCGACTCAATTTGCTCCTTATCACTCCTGAGGAATAAAGTTGTGTGTCATGTCTTGGTCAAGTATTCAATAGTTGCTGAGAATTTTGCTAACTGTAAAGCTTTGATAATCCACCCATGTGGTATGTTATCAAAAGCCTGCTGGTAGTCCAGCCACACTGGTTAAATTTCTGTAATCTTTTACTGTTTTTTTCCCCGGGGCATTTTATTAATCAGTTGCTGATGTATACAGCCTTACATTTTCTTAGTTGGCACAATGATCCTGCAAGAACAGATTGAGGTACCCAGTGTATAATTTGTATATGAGGTTCTGGCAGGGTATAGGGTGATAATTTTCATCAAGGATGGTTTAGCTGTTTTGGGGGATGAGGAGAGTAGTTGCATTTCATACTCATTGGGGAAGTTTTTATGTGCCTTTGATACATTCTCTATACAACCATAAGAGATCACACATATAAAAGATGAAATTCTTCAGCTAGTAACCTGTTATGAGGTCTGGGTCTGTCATTCATATGCCGTAGATTTATATTTTAGCTTTTCAGCTGTAGCTGTGAGTTGTTTCAGCTGGTGCAGTTTGGAGTTTAGGTTTTTCAATCCTGGTTCACTAAATTGCCTTTGTATTTTTTCTGAGGTCCTCCTGATGTTGTGAGAAGTTGTTCTCTGTATTACATTTCATAACTAAAACAATCTTTGGTTTATTTTTTTGTAGGAATTAAATTTTATTTTTATGTTTATGTGCCCATGCTAGTTCAGGCTTTCTGCTTGAATCTCAATCATGTGGCTTTAGCTCTTTGTGATACACTAGTAATATAATAGGTGAGACATATATCGAAAGATTAATGGTTTTGTAGGGTATTTTCAGACCTCTGGACTGTGTGATCTTATATTTGTTTGTAATTTCACTTACTGCCTCTAATTCTAATTTACTGGGTTCTTTACTTATAGTGGTGTTGTATGGCCTGTCATTCAAATTAAGGTTGTGGACCTGTTGAAACATACCATTTCAGATCACTTGTAAGGCATCCACAAGCTTTTGGTATTCTTCTGCTTGTACAATACAGATATGAATTTCTGCTAAACTGCTGGTATGTTGTTTACTACCAGATTTAGCAGACTGTTCTAGCTATCCCTCATTTGAAGTGGAATGATTATTTCAATGGCTGGTTTTATAGTGCCAGTTTGCTCTGAATCAAACACTTCTGTTAGATGTTTCAATTTACATCTAGTGATATGTTTTGCTTGTTCATTTAAATGTTTCAGAGAAAAATCTAAATCTGGGTGTTTGGAGTTTCACAAAGTTTTTAGCCCTTGCATAAATCTGAACTTTTGAGGGTCAGACTATACATTATATGCTTCATATAAATCTTTGTTAAAACTGTAGGCCCATTCTATACAGTGATTGTAGTCATGAGTTGGTTGAAGGAGTCTTATATGTTTAGCCATGATGATTTTATCTATTCACTGATATTTGCTTTTGTTTTTCAAAGCAAACAATTATCTTCTTTAAAAGTTTTGACAAAGTTTTGTCTGAATTAAATTTAAAGTTGTTCACAGTTTGGTAATCTTTCCTTTTGGGTTGTTTTTAATTTCACAATTGTATTTAAATGTACATATTGAGTGGTGTTTATTTTTGGGGGTTTATTTATTTATTTATTTATTTATTTTTGTAATTTGTTTTGAAATGCCACTTGGCTTATTTCTTTATGTGTGTAATGTTACAATGCTATGTTCAAATAACAATGTTAAGATGTATGTATTATTTATACAGATATGATACAATACATGTAACATTTAAAACACTTATGTAGAAATAAGCATTTGTAATCTTATTGCACTTTGTAGCTCAATTTTTCTCATACTTGGTATGTTGCTTTCACATGAGCAGTAATTACATACATCTACATATCAGATTGACCACAATAGTCACCATTGTGCATGTGTATGTGTGTGTGTGTGTTCTTGTTTTGACATCATGTGATGTTACCATATTCCAAGATGTGTCCTTCATTTCCAATCTTCTGCGTAAACATGTCTGGCAACAGAAAATCTACCTCAGCAAGTTACATCTGCCTCGTACAAGCATGAAAAACTGGATTTAAAAATAATGCTGATGAAGATCAGTTATAGACAATGGTCAAACAAGAATTGAAATAAACTAGATAGATCATGTGATGCATAGTTCAAATTCAGACTAAGCCAAATGGTTAAAAAGTTTGCGTTGCAATCATGGATCCCTAGTTTCAATCTCAAAAGGAGGTATCTTGGGAAAATGATACCTTGAGATGACCCAAGTCTTGAGAGTGAATTTGGGTTGAGAGAAATTGTAAGAAGTTTCAGTGGATTTATTCAACCAGTAGTTCAAATGTCTGGCCTTGATACATATAACCTCATACTGATTCAGCATGGAAATATTAATATTACACATAAGACAGTGAACTTGCAGAATCATTGGCATGCTGGGTGCAATGCTTAGTAACATTTCACCTGTCTTTATGTTCTGGGTTCAATTTCTGCCAAGGTTGATTTTGCCTTTCATCCTTTCAGGGTCGATAAAATAGGCACTGGAGACAATGTAGTTGACTTAACTCTTTCACCAAAATTGCTGGCCTTGTGCCAAAATTTGAAAGCAATATCAATGTTTCACAAGCCTGTAGAATACTCAGTCACTTATATGTTCGATATAACAAGTGGGTAGTTCAGTTAATCAAACAACTGAATGTTCATTGTTGAAACCAATGAAGGATTTGCTATATATGGTTCAGCTAGGAAAAAAAACAAACATACTGTATTGTAAACCTGTACAACCTACACCAAAATTATCAAAATGAATGAATAAATAAATACATAAATAAATAACAAGTACTACAGTGATAATGAAGATGATAATGAAGGAAGAAAGAAAGGGGAGGTAAGAATGATAATAGGGATATAATCATGATGATGATGATAGTAAAAGTTATGGTTGTTGCATAGCCCCAGGCATTAGGCTAGATTCAATTAATCAAGTGCTTAGTTAAAATAACTTTGCAACTGCATGTGCATTAGATATTATATTGTATGTTTGTGTGTGTGTGTGTGTGCATGCATGTGTGTGTAGTGTAATGTAGTGTAGGAAAGCCAAGATTGAAACTTCTGAATGGTGCTAATGACTGGAAGGTGCAGGTGGATCTGAAGGAAGTTCTTGTGTTCCCAAGCCATATAGCAATAATAAAACAACTCAACCACTACGATAAAAAAAAATAGAAACAAAAATTGTAAAAACCTTGTTGTCAAGGTAACATGCCTTGGAAGGCAAGATATGTAGTGGGCACATAAAGAAAGTGCTTAAAATACAAGGAATTCAGGGAAAGAAGGGGCGCATATAAAGCATAGGGATGATGGTGTGCTGTACTTGAAGTACAGGTGGAATATCACAGGGTTGAGTTACATACCAAATGTCCTTCCTGATTGGCATTAAACTAAGGAAGAATAGAACAGTAATTCACCAACAGCAAATGCTTTATTATGAGAAAAAACAAAGCTGAAATAAATCATCCACAAGTTTGTCCATTTAATTAATACATTTTTTCCATGCTAACATGGGTTAGAGGAATACATGTCATTTAGGGATTGTTTTAAGGCTGGATACACTTTCTGTTCTGTTTCTCAAGTATGAGAATTTTATATTCTCTATGTTTTCAGAAGTGTAAAGCTAGTGGACAACTTGTTGACAGGTAATGAATCAATAACCTTCACCATTCTTAGCTCAGTGCTTTTTTTATGAAAAGCACAGAATATAAATAGACAGACAGACAGACACACACACTCACACATGCACTCACACATGCACTCACACATGCACACACACATGCACACACACGCGCGCACACACGCTCTACAGAACTCGACATCTAGTCTACCAACGGCTCCGGCTCGGTCTACGCAACGTTTTTTGTCTAGCTGTCACATCCCCTATTTATACATATTGGACTAGCATACTTATCGCCTGGGGTCGTCCACACAACAAAAATACAAACAAGATGTGTTTACTGGGAAGTTGTTAGGCTTATTTTAAAACATTGTGTAAATGATATTAATGGTGTGTTCTCTTGACTGAATCAGATAATGCAAAAGAATTATTTCTTGTAGATGAAAAGTTTCCAACAAAAGCCTTAAGATCCACTAACAGTAAAGTAAGTTACAGGATGTTGACCCAAATTTATGGGTCGCACTTAGAATAATGCTTGCATTACCTGTAAATGTGCAGTGCTGTTTTAAGATATGTGTACACTTAGAAGTTCCCTGGATGCCCCATGGGTCTAGGTGAGGGTCCAATGCTAATCTATGTATGGCATTTGTATATGTTGGGGCCTCCAATGCATTGCTTTGTCCTGGAGCCTGTATGATGTGATGCTGAAAAGTTCTTGTCATTGGTTGAAAGAAAATACAGGCAGTTCAGTTAAGATTTTAGTCAACATATCCCCTCTCAGATTCCCACACTTATTGCAGCAGTCCTTCAGTTTTTCAAAGCCTGATAAAAGAACTTGAAAGACTGGGCCTCCAGCCAGGCCTTTCATGACACCCTTAAAGCCAGGAACTTTTCAGCACCCCTTCATAATGATGTCTGAACAGAACGATAAGCTTCAGTGAAATAAGGCTTATAGATATCCATGAAACAAAACATTAAATTTTTAGACAATTATGAACAAAGATAAGAAAAAAGATAGATATAGAAAATGTGATGAAAACACTTACAGATATAAAGCTGATGGGGATCAGCAGCTCTTTAAAGATTTCTCACCTGACTATTTTCTATTCTGTGCTAGATTGTCACAAAATTGGATCATGATTATTGTCAGAAATGTATATTGTGTCTCTCTATCTCTCTCCCTCTTTCTGTGTATCCTAGTTATATTAACTCTTAAAGTTTTGTAGCACTTTATATAGATAATCTCTCAATCCTGATAGAAACTGCAGATTTTGATAGTAGTTTGTCTGGTAAAGATATCCATAAAAATATAGCTATTGCAAGAAATTTGATAAAATTTGCTGATCATAGGCATACATTGCTGGTACTTGGCAGGTATCATATTCTTTCACCTGCCAACTGGTTACAATTTACTACATTTTTGTTTTCACATAATTTAAAAGACATCCATTCCTTGGCATTGATTTCTTTATTAAATAATATCACTAAATTTTTCTCAATTCTTAAAGTATTACTTAGCATTTTGCTTGAAAATCAAAGGAGGAAAAAATCTGGGAAATTTACTTGATAAAACACAAAAAAATAAACACAAAATGCAAACTGATAAATCTTTTGGGAGGAATTTCTTTTTAAAATGTGGCTAGACTTTGTTTCACTACAGAAGAGTGCTTAGTTTCAGTTTTTTAACCACAAATAACAACGATATTTGATCAGCTGTTTTGCACAGTTTAAGAACTGATGACAGGTGTGAATATCTACAATATCAGAAGTTAATGAAGCTGTGACTGAGTTGTTCTCTTTAGTTTTCATTTTAGTCTATAATGAAATAAACACTTTATTCATAGATTAACAGTTTTTCTTCCTTGTTAAACATTTTATAAGAATATTCTCGTAAGGGTGTTGACATTTAGTTTGCTGCAGGTAATATCAAGCAGCAAACCTAGAGATATCTTGAATGTGTGTGAGAGTGAGAGAGTGTATCGAAATCACATTGATTCTGATTGGTAGCTGATAAATGAAATTCCCCAGTCATGTTAAAATATGTATTATGTTCTCATGAATGTCTTTGCTCATTGTCACTGTCTTCTTTGATTTATTTTACTTCTTTAAGATACTGAAACTCATTGTCTTATTGCTCAGTGGTAGATTATATATTAAAGATTAATTGAAAACATTTTTGTGTCAGGTTGGTAGAGTCTAGTAAACAGTTTATCTAGATCAAACTGTAACTGTATATCAGATATGAAGCATTCATGCACATATTACAATCTGTAAGTGGTACAGTAAATTTCTGCAAGAATTTTATCAAGTTCAGCATGTGACATTACTGCTATCTATATTTCAATGATTTAGCTTTGTATCCTTGTTACAAACCAGCTCCTTCTTTACAAGAAGACATCAAATAATTAAAAATAGAAAACACTCACATACATATAGTTTATTTTGGGCCTGTTACTCTAAAGTGTGTAGTCTTGGGCAAGCTGAACTTGGTACATGTAATTTGGTACATAGAATTTGGTACATATAAACTGAAGTTCATTTTCTGTGTGTGTGAGAGAGAGAGAGAGAGCGAGACAATATTCGATGATGTAGACTACTTCTTCTTTCCAAGTTTCTGTTGTCCATGTTCAGAGAGTGGAGTTGAATTTGTGCAAATCCTTTCACCATGATAAAAAGTCATCAGGCACAGGCATTGCTTGAAAAAAAAGTAAGACCTATCACAAAAATGGCTGGTCATAGGGACTTTCAATCAGGTGATGGCTATATTCAAGCATGATTTTGTAGCCATCATGTATCAGTTTGTAGCCAGCATGTATGTATGTATGTATGTATGTGTATTTTTGTCCCCTTGTCTTGACATGACATCACATAGTGTTTGTAAAATAAGCTCCACTGTCCTACAAGTGGGGTCATTTGTTTTTAATTAACCTTTGTATAACATGTCCAATCATGGTGAAATATTACCTAGTTTCAAATCAGATAAGAAATGCTAATATGAAGGGCATCTGGCTACAGAAAATCTACCCCAACAAATTCCATCTGACTCATGCAAGCACAGAAGACATTAAATTGATGATGATAATGATGATGATATCTTTTTAATAAATTTCAGATCTGATAAGCTGAAACCATTTTGGTTAAATTTGAGTGAAAATGAAAGGAGGAGTTTCCAATCCTTATCAGAGCTATTATTGTCTGCTGAACCAAGCAGAGAATTTCGGGAAGCAGTCAACAGGTCCTTAGATATTCCAGACTGTAAAGTAGTGCCTTTTATTGGAGGATTTCTCAGGAATCTACGAGCTGTATTTGTTGGTGTACCGAGTATTATTGTATTGGCTTCTGAAGAAAATCAACCATTGGAGGTAAGTCTACTATTAATTGCTATTTCTGTGACTCAACTGATCACTAAATTTTAATCATAAACTATCGGAATTTATGAATTCTAACATTCATAATCGTCTGTCCGCCTGTATGTGTATATATATATATATATATTTCTAAAAATGGGTTCAAAGGGATATGTAATCCTAGTGCTTACTACTGTGTTACCTTTTAAATCATTTTTAAATGTTGACTAACCACAGGGAATGTTAATGATACACGAGTTAGAAAAAGTTACTTGACCCCAGTGATTATTCCTGCTTGATGAATCTGAGTGTCCCGAAAAGGAAACCATATATATATATATATATATATATATGGGAGAATGTACTAAAAAACAACAACAGATGAGGACAGGTGGTGTAAACAACAAAAGGATGTATTAGTATGACGCTCAGGAAAGTCTTTAACGTTTCGAGCTACGCTCTTCAACAGAAAGAATACGGAGACAAGGAGAAAAACACGGAGAAAAAAAATTGAATAGTGTTCAGTCAACGGTCAATCATAGTAATGGCTGACCGGAAGTTAGAGAGAGGCAGGGGGAGGGGGGTTAGATGAAGAGGGGAGGGGAGTTGAGCCCATGTGGCACAAAGGAGCGA
>NC_068982.1:89713426-89714729 GCF_001194135.2 Octopus bimaculoides | reverse complement strand
GGGAGGTTGGGTTGGGGAAGAAGCTGTGGACCAAGAGGTCTTGTAGGTTATGGGCTCGTTTGAAGGAGGGGAGGGGTCGATTAGGGAAGATGTGGGAGGTGGAGAGATCGGACTGGAGGCGCCGGAAAGCTCGGAGAATGGAGCGTTGGAGGGGTAGGTTGGTGGAATGGTAGATGAGGGGAAAAGGGAGGCGGGAAACGGCAGGGCGGGTTCGGGGGATATATGGTAGTTGAAGGATGAAGGAATTCAACATGTAATATCATGGAGATTCTTAAAAAAATCCAGGCCCCTACATAAACAAGACCAAGCATTGTAAACTGTGCATAGCTGAATGGGCAAGGGAACATTCTTAACTTCAGAATGGAAGTCTTCAGACCCTATTTGCACTTCCAGAAAATTCCTGCTAATGTCCTGGGATCTTGGGACACAATAAAAAAGTCGGTTATGAATAACAGCCAAAGGGAGACAATCCCCTTTCATTGACAGAGTAACAAAATCTTTTCCTCCTCCATTTTCTAGAGAGGTCACTTGCTACAGAGGCCTTGTGCTAACAGGTTTTGGGGTTTGATATGTTGTAAAGCTAAGCACCTTATGGACGGGAAACCCAGAGTAATCCCATAGAGCAGCTTTATCTATCTATCTATCTCTCTCTCTCTCTCTCTCTCTGTATATATATATATGTATACACACACATTAAACAACGGTTGGACTTAGTTCCCCATAAGGAAGCAGACTCTACCATCTAACTTCTGATGAGATGGACATGTCATATATCCCCATGAAATTTGAAGTTATTTGGAGCTAAATCAAACTGTTATTAAATAATATATGTAACTCCTACTAAAGGTATTGAGTGCTACTTTTTCATTTGTTCACTCATATGTGTGTGCATTTGTGTGTGTGTGTGTGTGTATACACACGTGCGTGCGCGCATATATATATATATATACTCTTTACTCTTTTACTCTTTTACTTGTTTCAGTCATTTGAGTGTGGCCATGCTGGAGCACCGCCTTTAGTTGAGCAAATCGACCCCAGGACTTATTCTTTGTAAGCCCAGCACTTATTCTATCGGTCTCTTTTGCCGAAATGCTAAATTACAGGGGTGCACACACACCACTATCGGTTGTCAAGCGATATTGAGGGTACAAACACAGACACACAAACGTATACACACACATACATATATATATATATATATATACGACAGGCTTCTTTGAGTTTCTGTCTACCAAATCCACTCACAAGGCTTTGGTCGGCCTGAGGCTATAGTAGAGACATTTGCCCAAGGTGCCACGTAATG
>NC_068982.1:89710404-89713171 GCF_001194135.2 Octopus bimaculoides | reverse complement strand
TATATATATATATATATATATATATATATGCATATGTGGGCACAGGACATCATGAAACATGTACAAGAAAAAATATGAAGTACAAGTACATGGAATATGAACTATTTTTTCGAACAACGAAATGTATATATATTCTTTATATTATTTCATATATATTCTTTATATTATTTCATATATATATATATACACACATGGGTTTGTATGATTGTGTGCATTTCATATTGTGTGCATTAGGGTGTTTGCATACAAAACGGGAAATGAGTGTTCATGTTGCCATGCGTTCTGGCATATGTTATGTTGGTGAAATTGTCCATTTTTAATGTTATTTCTCAGAGTTCTAGAGTCTTTACCATAATTGGTAGCATATTTATTGAGAAATAACTGTTTCTGCTGCCATAACTTTCTTGATCTGCTCTCTTCATTTAAGATATCTCTGATTCAGAGTCCGTGCATTTTTTTCTGCTCTATTGCCAGTCATTAGTTTTGATATTTCATCTCATTGATCGCATCATATTTGGCTTTGTAATGGGTAATGGAGATGATTGTCAAAGTAAGCTCCCAACTCTGGAAGAGTTCAATATCCTACTGAATGTCCTACACCAATTTCTCCAATTTACAAAGGAGATGAGTAGTACCAAATTACCATTCCTAGATATAATGGTAATTAAAAAGGACAATACCATTACCACAGAGGCATACTACAAACACATGAATTTTAAGTCATGCCATCCCCCACATGCAAAATGCAATATTCCATACTGCCTAGCCAGAAGAATTTTTACCATTGTAGAAGATGCAAATATCAGAAACAAATGCCTAACAGAACTAAGAGAATTTTTGCTCAAACAAAAATACCCATCTCTACTTATAGAAAATGGCATAAAGCAGGTTATAGAAATACCCATACAACAATACAGAACAATCCAAAGAAGAGGAAAACGGGAACAAGTCATACCATTTATAGTGACACACAACCAATGTCATCAGAATATCTTCAGCATTGCCAAAGTAAACCTAACAATCATTGCTCAAAGTAATGAATTAAAAGATATAATCACAGATCAAGCTATGGTTCTTAATAAAAAATTATTACCAAAAATTATTAACAAAGCAAAGTATGACCTTCGCAACAAAGACCAATCATTCACTGTATCTAAATGCAATACCAACCAATATATGAACACAAAAACCAGAAAAATATTCACAAATGCAAATATGAACTACAAAAGCAGAAATTTAATTTGTTGCATTAAATGCCCAAATTGTGAAGAACTATATGTAGGTCAGACTGGAAAGGCATTATCAAAACGTTCATGTATGCACTGACAGCAAATTAGAGATTCAGATGTCTCTCAGATACCTTTGAGTAACCATCAAGCAACATGTGGTCAGAAGATATTTATAATATTTCCATTCTACAAGGAGGTGAGCTGACAGAATGTTTGCACTCTGGGCAAAATGCTTGGTAGTATTTCATCAGTCTTTACGTTCTGAGTTCAAATTCCACTGAGGTCAACTTTGTCTTTGATCCTTTCAGGGTCGATGAATTAAGTACTAGTTGTGTACTGAGGTAGATCTAATTGACTGACCCCCTCCCCAAAAATTTCGGGCTTTATGCCTAGAGTAGAAAAGAAAATAATATTTCCGTTCTACAAACTACACAGTCCAAGTGAAATTCAGTGAAAAATCAGAGAATAGAAGTTTATTAATAGATTCCAACCCAAGCTAAATAAACAATAATACCAATACTTAGAGATATTATTTCTTATTTCTTTATTGCCACAAGGGGCTAAACATAGAGGGGACAAACAAGGACAGACAAAGTGATTAAGTCGATTACATCGACCCCAGTGCATAACTGGTACTTAATTTATCGACCCCGAAAAGATGAAAGGCAAAGTTGACCTGGGCGGAATTTGAACTCAGAAAGTAATGGCAGACGAAATACCGCTAAGCATTTCGCCCGGCATGCTAACGTTTCTGCCAGCTCATTGCCTTCTTAGCCCGCCCCCTCCCCCAAAATTATTTCTACTGCTACGACCACTACCACTAACAACAACAACGATACTATAGGTGCCAATGATGACAATAGCAGGAAAATACTAGCTAAGTCAAGAGAAAAGTCAGTAAAAATAATCTTATTTTTGGGTTCAAAGTTCTATTACAACAGCTACTCCTACCATCACCACCACCACCAACAACAATAATAAAGGAGATGATAATGGTGATGATAAATGAAATGTAAAAATCCCTGGGAAATGTTTACAACATTTCTAAAAATAGCCCAACAATTACTGCTTTGGCCAGGGTCAAACTACAGGTCTCTCGACATGTTCCACAAACTGTGATGCCTAAACCAAACACCAATCAACTTAAGTAACTCAGTAAAATCACACATTGATTGGTCAGAATACAGTTTGCAAAAATTAACATTCTGGAGTCTGTACAGATGTATTTAAGGCACACAGTTTAACCATCTCACCACAGTTGTAAATTGTAAAACACAACTGTTACCAATAGTACATGAACCTAAAGATTTTATAGGTTAATGCATGAAAGTACTAGTTCAATCAGAATGGGCATTTAATATTCTACCATTTCATTACTTTATATTATCTTATATTAAATTAAGATTCTAAATAAAATGTGAAAATCAAAGTTGGAATTTCTTTGAGTAATATATATATATATATATATATATATATATATATCAGTGGGGTGCGGTGACTTCTGGGGTTGGGCATGCAATGAATTTCTCCCCCCCCCC
>NC_068982.1:89704465-89708674 GCF_001194135.2 Octopus bimaculoides | reverse complement strand
CAGATGTTTTGAATAAAAAAAAATTTTAATTTACCGCCAGTTTATTCCGACATTTCAGTTGGCTAACTCAGGAATTATGGGATTGCTATTGTTCAGGTCAGAAAGTGGAACGAGGTTAGCAACAATTCTACACTAACAAAGAGACAGAGAGGGGGTGTCACGTGGTCTTCTCAAAGCAGACGTACGAGTCAGTGAGAGAGGGGAAGGTAGAATATTTTGAAAACACCTGGACGGAGTCTCTTTGAAACAAAAGTAACTATTTTATCTAATTTTCCGATGATATGGATAAAAAATCACAGAACATGCAGCGCTTACCTTGCATGCCTGAGAGTGCACGCCCCTGGTATATATATATATGTATATATATATGTATATATATATAAAGTTGAGATGTGTGGCGTTCAGTTATTCCATAAACAAAAATTGCATTAAATACTACAAAACATACACATAGAACAGCCACCATGGCCTTAATTCTTCATCAGCTATCAACCAAAAATACTAATACCTAGTTTCATGCCTTTATTAGTATTTTCAGTCGATAACTGATGAAGAATTAGGGTCCTGGTGTCTGTCCAATGTGTATGTTTTGTAATATTTAATGCATTATATTATATATATATATATATATATATATATATATATATATATATACATGCATATATATACATATGCATTCATATGTGTGTGTGTGGAAAAATAGACATTGCTAGATAGATGAGTGTGTAGTACTAAGAAATCAAAAATATCTATACTTCACAGCCCCAGAAGTAAAAGATGAAGGGGATATAAAGGGGAAAAAATAACAGAGAAAGGAAAGGAAAACATGTATGCTACACCCTTGAGATAGAAAAGCTATGAGGTGATAACAGGGATCGAAGTGAGAGGAGAAGTTAGTTTAGGAGGTCAACAGATAACACTACATAGACACATAAATATACAAGCTATATATACTCACTAATATACTCCATATCCAATCACAAATGTAAAGTTGTATACATGTATTCAGACAACCCGCCACACATATGCATACATAGGCATTTATATGCAGACTTCTCTGTTTCAATACTGGAAATCTAAAACTGTACTGTTCAGTTATTTGCTGACAATTTCAAAAGATTTTTATTACAAAACATATTAAACAGTTTATCAAATACTAATGTGGTACAAAATGTTATCAAATAAAACAGCTGCATCATTTCTCAGTGCCTTTGGGCACATTAATTCATCAAGATCACTTGAGACCAAGAAATGACTTTTTAATAGTCTTATGAGATGAATGACATTGATATATCTGGGAATATCATTGTTTAACAACTGTAATTTGATAGACACATATGGCATATAGGAATTCTATTTTATAAATTGCTTTTAATTTCAAAAAAGTTAAATAATGATTTCAAATTTTGCAAAGGTCATTAAATTCAACAACAATATTGTAAATGAAAAGTAAAATATATAGTTTAAAAATCAGTAGCAACATTTCCAGGAACAAACCAAAATACATAAATAAATAAAGGGTATGAAAATAGAGCCACAATTTAATTATACCTTACTATATAATTTATCAAGTGTTTGTTTTGTTATATTTAGTAAACATTAATTTTCAATGCATCTTAAAGTTTACTATTCCATTCAAAGTAGAATCATTAAAGTACAAGGGTTGGCTAAAATGTTCATAAGCTCACCAAGATACTTTCATGGAATGTGACCAAATGAGGTTTATTTTTCAACAGTCCTTTTTACACTCTACACATTTCTTCCATTGGTGTTGCACTTCTTGGATCCCATCAGTGGAGAAGCTTTCATCCTATTGGTCAAAAAAGTCATCAGCAGTAGATATGACATCATCTCTGCTCTACTGGTTCCCAGCCCAGTGTGTTTTTCATGTTGGGGAACAGATGATAGTCAGGTGAGGCCAAATCAGTAGGGAAGGTGAGATCAAACAGGTCAAAGTCACAGTGATGTACAGTAGCCATAGAAACAACAGATTTGTGTGCTGGAACATAGTCCTGATGAAACAAGACCCCTGGCTGTTTGATCTTGATGGCCTTTCATAACTGCCTCAGCAAGTTGGTATAGTACTTTCTATTGATAATACAGACCTTTTGAAGATACACAATAAACACAAGGCCATTTACATCCCAAAAACCTGAGGCTGTCGCCTTCCCAGTAGGTGAAATGACTTTGGCCTTCTTAGAGCAGTGAGGAGTGGTGTTTTCATTGTATGGATTGTCTCTTTGTCTCTGGCTCAAAGTGATGAATCCAACACTCATCTTAGCTTAGGGAAACGTTTAAGGAAACCAGCTAAATCTAACTCGAACAATTTCAGATTTTCTCATGATATGATCAGTCTGGTGCACTTTTGAGTTGGTGTCAGAAGACATAGCAGCCACCAAGCAGAAACCTTTGTCGTGCCAAGTGCATTGTGTAAAATGTTCTCAACTCTCTCACGAGATATGCTAATGGCACAAGCTGTTTGGCTTATAGTTAATTGTTTGTCATCCATCTCTGTATGGTGAATACAATCAATGTTTTCTTCAGTGGTGGCAGTTACAGAATGTCCAGACTTCAAGTCATCTCTAAGACACTCCCTTTCCCTCTTAGATTCAGCTACCCATTTTCACACAATTGAAGAAGCTGGAACATCATCCCCTAATGTAGCAACCATGTCAGCATGAACATCTTTAGGGAGCTAAACCCTTTTCCTTCAGGTACTTGATAACACCATGATGCCAAATTTTGTCAATTTTCAAGAGAAGTGGCTACTAGTTACTTTTCAAGTCTTTTTTCGAACGGTTGGATGTCAGTTCACCTGAAAAGAAATAATGCACTTATTAATAAGAAGAGCTGAAATTAAAGCATGCAAGATTTCCCAACTCTAGCTTCACTCCTTCATAATCAGACTATGAATTTTTCAGCCTACCCTTGTAAAGAGACTTCATTCAAATCTACAGCTATTTCACAGTAAATACTTATGCAATACAAATTTTTTTTTTAAATTGATAACTTAAAAATGATTTTAGTAAGTCATATACATATATTTCTGAACACCAATTGATAAAAAGTCGAACTTTTACTCATCACAGTTTTTCACAATACTTGAAATCTCACGTGGGTTTTATTTTTCATTTCAATTAGATATTGCAGATCATAACTAAACTGTAGATCAAGTAAACTACTTTAACTTGAGACACATCTACATACTATTATTTTTTTAAAAGTGAGAGAAAAGATGCGAGAGAATAAAGGAAACAGAAAAGGAGTGGATGTATAATGACAAAAAGAAACCCATATATTCTAAAGTTGCAACACATTTCTTAATTATGATTTCTAATACACACACACACACACACACATATATATACACTCACAGACACATACACACACACACACACACACACACATACATAATATCTTCTATGAGGGGAAGTCAAAAATTATCTGCACTTTCATCATAACATATCTTTATTAATGTCACACTGCTTTCTGCACATGTGTGCATTTAGTTGGTACTATTGTGGTCATGTGAATAAAGTTTGAGCCTGATCATGCCATTTTTCTTTCTGGCTTTACAATATAAGCATGGTCACTCTCCACTAGCAATGTGCACCAAAGACGAACATAGATCAGTGATCCGAGAGATGGTAATAGTGAACTAGCTCACCATTACCATTTCTTGAGCTTGCTGAATTTTCTCATCAGTGATGGAAGTTGATGAGCGTCCTGCTCCTTCTTTGTGTATCACACTTGTCTGGCCACTTTTAAACTTCTTGATCCACCTTGATCTATGCGGCAGTGCACTGTCCCTGTATTGTAGTAAAAGCTTCCAATGAATTTCAGCACCTGACACACCTTCCGGCCAGAGAAATCAGATCATTGCTTTTTGTCCTTCTTTGGTGTACATTGCTAGTGGAGCAGCCATGGTTACACTGTAAAACCAGAGTGAAAAATGGTGTGATCAGACTCAAACTTTGATCACATGACCACAATAGAACCAACTATAAGTATGCATGCACTGAAGGCAGTGAGACAATAATAAAGATATGTTATGGTGAAAGTGTGGATAGATAATTTTTTACTTCCCCTCGTACTATAGTCTGAAGCTGATCAAAGCCTTGTGAGTGGATTTGTAGATAAAAACTGAAGGAGACTGTTGCGCATGAATATATATATATATATATATATATATATATATATATATATATA
>NC_068982.1:89690247-89702991 GCF_001194135.2 Octopus bimaculoides | reverse complement strand
TATATATATATATATATATATATATATATATATATATATATATATATATATATATATATATATATATATATATATATATGCTGCTCATATACATACACACATGTATACATAGTGTCAAGTAGTGTATTTCTGGTTATGGCAAATAGCTGGTTGGAAAGTTTTGAATCTACTAAGTAAGGGTCTTTTTTAGATTAACAGCTATTACTATTTCACACAGTCCTCAAGGTATAGGATTGAAGAGACATGACTCGAGAGTCTTGTTCAGCTGTGCACATAAATGTTAGTTAGCACTTTGGTGCAAAACAAGGTGGAGAAAAACAGTATTCAAATACCAAAGGAAGAGTAAAATATTATTTATTGAAGCTGAAAAAAACTTCTCAGAGTTTTATGTAATCATTTGTGGAGATGATTTTTTCAGCTTTGATAAAATAGTGTGTGTGTGCGTGTGCATGCGTGCATGTGTGTGCATGTGTGTGTGTGTGTGTGTTCATGCAGCTGTGTAAATGGATGCATGTTTTGTAAAATCTAGGTAATTTATTTGCTTTGTTCATAAAGTTACAACAAAAGCAGTTTATCACTCAAGTAGGTCATCTGAAACCACCTTTCTACCAGTTCTGATGTAGATACCAGTTCTTGTCCTTTGAGGTGCAGAACTCCTTCACTGAACCGTCCACTTCCTCTTGTTATGAAGAGTTGTGAGCACAGGAAGTGAGCCATGGGTCAGAATAAGTAATAACCTGAGGGAAATATTTTATCTGCAAATCTAAAGTGCAAAAGCAAAGGTTAAGCAAGGGCCAGCTTCTGGAATCTGTCATCAAACATGAGCGTTTCAAACACAAGGTGATGCTCTGTGTCTAGTGGAATTATGAGGAAATAATTCATTACAAGTTTGTTTTGGATGGTCAATCCATTGATGCTAGTTTGTACGCCAAACAGCTGGAGTGGATCTATGCCATTGAGTGGCAAAATATTTGGCATTGGTGAACAGAAAACGATCTTTCTTGCAGCAAGACTTCATGCTGCTTGAACAACCTGGAATAAACTCCAGGAACTTGAAGGAATCAAACTGATGCTACATCCAGCGTATAGTCTACATGTAGCTCACTCAGATTAGCTGAACATCAACTTCATCAACCTCGCCTGTCTCAGAGGTAGTGTTAATCTCATAACCATTATTCCTTTCTCTGACTAATTTACTTAAAAGTTTCTTACTACCTGGAGATGAACTTTATCTACAACTTAGTACCTCTACATGTGATATGAACCAAGTCAATGAGAGCAGAGTTGTTTTTACCTTGCACACAATATCCTGTCTGCCTTGTTTAATTTAGCTACATACAATTCTAAAGCTTGCATTAGGAATACAAATCTTTCTTTTTTCAGTATGTGACAACCTCTAAAAGTATCATATTCTATATATAAAGCTATGAGAAATTCTGGCAAACGTCAATACAATGAATTTATATAATTATTCTATTATTGAAATTTTCCACCCACTGAAAAAGAAAAAAAATCCTAATCAGTCAATATATGAATTTATTGATAAACTCCAGAGTTTTTGGCAAAGTAGTTTTAATTATATAGGAAACGAAACAAAATGAAATAATAGAATCAATAAGGTAATACACACATATGTATATGCAGAAATACTTATGTGCATACACACACATACACACACACATATACACACACAAACATGCTCACATACATGTTGTTTGCTCCATCTTTACAGATGATTGCTTGCATACATACATAAATACATCCAACCATATACACACACACACACACACACACACACACACACACACACACACACACATTCTGGGAGCATTAGGTGAGTACTACACACTCACCAAAGATGGCAAATTTTCTTTATAATAAATTCTCTTCTTGCAAATCAAGATATAATATCACTATAATATATTTTCAAATCTAAATATATTCATTCAGGAACAAAGATTAAAGTAATTTAGTGGCTAAAGTTTGTGTGTCTACACTTATGCCTTAGTAGCAGATTTGGCCCAGTAGCACACCTTGTAACCTCATTTACCAACATGTCGTTTTGCTCTCTTTGTGAACAGAAAAGATTGATCTGTGTACATCCATCCTTCCAACTGAAAACGGATGGACAGGCAGACAGATCTCTGTTAGTTTTGTAAATAAGCATTCAGATCAACTGAATTACTTGTTCATTAAATCAGCATGTAAGTGGCTGAGTATTCCACAGACAGTGAAGAAGTTATCCATCAAGTGGAGAGATTGCAAAAAGCATTTTACTTCCTCTAATAAGTATAACAGGATATCTCTATGTAGTATCCCAAAGTTTTAGAAAGGTAAGTGGGAAGAATATGCCATGAAATATATGTGGAAGATTCTTGAAAATCATGATTTGAACCTGGACACACAAGAAATAAAACAAGAATTAAAGGTTCTGCCAAATTTCAGCAATCTCTTTCACAAGCTCTTACATTAGGAATTTCCTATACTGCAATAGTTCACCATTTGAATGTCCTTAGTTGTATCACTCTCTCTCTCTCTCTCTCTCTCTTGAAAGAATTATGAAAAATAAAAATTAATAGAAGTTTTTGTAAGATTCTCAAGAGATTTTTAAAAGGCAGTAAGACAGATTTCTTTGTTATATAGCAGACCAGTTGTCTTTAAAAAATGCTACAACCAAAGACTAGCAGCCTCCATCAATTTGTTGATCCACCAATTAGAGCTATGATGCACATTGAAAAACCTAAAACGGAACCTTTGGATATGCACAAAAATTGACACAAAATAAATGGAATATTCAACTATGAATGCAGCATTCTAGCAGGCTGTAGGCTGTGTTGTATATTTCATTAAAATACTCAACTTCTGTTTCAATTCCTTTTGAAAATAAAGTAGGATTTTGTAAAATGGTTTTATCATAATTAAGTTTAGAACATGCATTAATATGAAATTTTGATGAAAGCTTTTAATTTAGGTCACTTTAAAACAGGATGTTGGTGTCATAGAACCATATGCAGTACTAGGTGGGTTGGTATAAAGTCTAAAACAACCTGAAGATCTTTAGAGCAGTAATGTTTAGCCATTTCTATCATTAACATTTAAATATATTTTAACTAAAACTCTACATCAGTAGTGTGAATATATGTGAGAGTGTTTGCGTGTGTGTGTGTGTTATTTTGAGCAAGTTATTGGTGAGTGGATGCATAGCTGAAGGGTTGTATAGTTTGCATTGCAATTATAAGGCCCCAGTTTCAGTCTCATTGTACAGTACCTTGGACATTTGTCTTCTACCATACATAACCTGAGGGTTAACTAAAGTCACATGGGTGAAATTGGATATATATAATAATTATGTGGATAGACTATATTCATGTTCAAGAAAGGAACTTCCTTATCACACACTGTATAATGTTGTTTCTGTCTTGGGATTACATTAAAGGAGCAGCTTTTTGCACATTGTATGCATGATACAGTGGACAAAATGATACCAACTGCACTGATTGAAAGTGAAAGTAAATTAATAACTATTAATAATCACCAAAAATAATCGTTTTTACTAACAACACAAAGCCTGAAATTTTGTGGGAAGGGAATAGCTGATTACATTGAAACCAATGAAAGGCAAAGTTGACCTCGGTGGAATTTGAATTCAAAACGTAGCAATGGGTGAAATACCACTAAGCATTCCATCTTGCATGTTAAAGATTCTGCCAGCTCACCACCTTAAAAATAATCACCAAAAATAGTAAAAATCAATGATAATTCTCAATCATTAAGTGTCATTGATTTATTTTAATGATCTTCATTTCTTTCTTGTTTTCTTTTTAAAATTATTAAATTGAAAGTTTTCATGACAGG
Organism: Octopus bimaculoides; assembly: GCF_001194135.2. Lineage (NCBI taxonomy): Eukaryota > Metazoa > Mollusca > Cephalopoda > Octopoda > Octopodidae > Octopus > Octopus bimaculoides. Next base: position 89,699,136 of record NC_068982.1, on the reverse strand, counting down.
CAAGAGAAAGGAAAATAAAAACTAAAATCAACTCTGGTATACAAATGCAATTATTCTCTGTCTTACATATGCACACACAAACAGTTTTACATATGACACATAGGTACACATACACTGACAATAAGTACCTTTTTCTTTCCCTTTCAAGTGATGCAGTTTGCTTCTCTTATACATTATATGCACAAAGCTTGAAATATCATTGTTAAAGGTACAACTATCTGTAGAATACTCAGCACTTGCATAATATATAAGCAAGAAGTCTGTGTATCAAACAACTAAAATATTCATTATCAAAACTTATGCAAGGCCAACCAACATGAGTGGCTCTAAAAGGTTAGTTAATCTGGCAGAAACAACAGCCAAATCACAACCTACTATGTTATAGAAAACTAAAAGAAGGAACCATTGAACAATATTGTAGTTTCAGATGTTTGAAATGTCAGAAATGTTTTTCCTTGCAAGCCAGAAGACAGATCATTCATGAGACAATGTCATCTGACTCATCTGAATGATAAACATTTGATGAACATAGGTGTATGCAGACTTACATGAAACTATTAATTATGTAACTCATTTTGTTCATATAGTCTCAATTTATTTTGTGTATTGCATGCTCTATTTTCTTTGGCTTATGAACCACATCCCATTACAATATGCACGCACACTCTCATAGATATGTGTGTGTGTGTGTGTGTATATATACATATATATAATGCCTAGATATGTATATACATGTATACTATATACATATATATACTATATACATATACATATATATATATATATATACACACATAAATTCACACACACACACATATATATATGATGCATGTATATGTAGTGTGTGTGTGAGTAATTTTCTCATTTTGGACCTTGTGGACTTTTGGTCTGATGAGATGTCCCCATTGCCTTTGATCATAAATCTGCTAGATTATGGATGACCTAAAGTTAAACAAACACAACAGCAAATGACTTGAGATCCATCAAAAGTACATGATTAATACTTTGTCAATATGCAAATGCAATGAAAGGTTGTCTCATTTACATATTGTTTTCAAATTCAGATTTATATTTATGTTTGCCTTGTCTCTCTTTTTCTCTTTCTCTTTCTCTCTTTTTTCTCAATATTATTGTAGTTTGCTCCCGATTACAATGGGGAAGATCGATACATGACCAGAATAGGGGTCGGTGGACTTATGAACCTCCACAAGTTAAAAGAAGCTCATACAATCATGAATGACATTTGCCTTTTCCATCATCATGCAATCGTACAAAAAGCACAAAACCAAATTTCCAGTGATCATAAATCCAATGTTATGACCAACACGTAAGTATATTCAGCTCTCACCATGCTGCTTAAAGTTTTGCAGGTGATGTAACAAGCTAATCATATGTAGATAAGTCCTTGTAACCTCTTTCTATTAGCTAGTAAAAATAAAGTGTGCATGTGATATTATATATCGTATATAGTTTCAATCTGAGGAAAAAAATACGTGAATGCCATTTTTAATGTAACCATAACAAACCTGAGGTCCCCGTCATCATCATCATCATCATATATTATTATTAAATATCCGTTTTTTTATGCATGGATTAGATGGAATTTACTGAGGTAGGTGTTCTACAACTGGATGCTCTTTCTGCCACCTACAATTACCAGTTTCCAAACAAGCCAACGTTTTACGCACAAGATTTGAAATGAACTACCTTGCTTGTATGATGCTGATGTTCATTCACAACCATCACGTGATGACTATAGACGCACACAAACACACACACGCACATACATACATACATACATACATACATTCATACATAAAAAAATATCATTCAGGAACAAGAAATATCAACCAAATACCTGATGCACAAAAGGATAGAAATACAGGAAGAGCAGTAAAATGTGACAAGCAATGCAGACTTTGTGGAGTTAACACCAAAGATATCACCCGCATCATAAGCAGTTGTCCGAAAATGTCATCATGGTATCATCTATCAATGAGATATGATGTTGTAGCTTGGACACCCTATAATGAAATCTGTCAGAAGGATAACCCCTGAGGATAAAGAAATAAGAACCCACAGTATGGTAGAAGCCATAGCCACTCATAATAAAAAGGAGTACTGGTAGAATGACCCAGTGAAGTCCTCAATAAAATGCAAGCACAGTAGACCTGATATAATGATTTGGGATAGAGAAGAGAAACTGTGTACAGTTGTAGAAATTAGCTGCCCAGTGGATGTTAACATAAAGCTGAAGGTCAGTGTAAAAGAGGATATCTACACTGACCTATTGAGAAATCTGCATTTACTCTATCCAGATTACAAGTTCAGGTTTATACCTGTAATTGCTGGGGCCCTGGGATGTGCAACACACTGCCTAAATACCAATCTTGAGAGATAAGCCTTCTCAAAACTAGAAAGGAAAAAGCTAATTCGAAGACTACAGATCCAATCCATTATTGGAATTGTAAAAATCTGTAAAGCTTTCCAGAAGTTTATCATTTAAATATATATGAGTATGTCTAGATATGCAAATATATGCATGAGAATGCATACATAAAACAAAACATACAAATCTGCACATATACACACACACACACACACACACACACACACACACACACACACACACACACACACACACACATACATACATACATACATACATACATACATACAAATAAAAATAACCTGTTGTTGATGTTGAAATTCCAATGAAAGTGCCTTGGATATAGGTTAGAAACTGGCTCTTTCCCTATTGGCAAGAAACCTTGAAATAAAACTGAACAATGACATACATACATGCTTGCATAATACTGAAGGAGTTATCATCAGCTGACAAAGCAATAGATATGTACCATGAATGCTCTGTCTGGTTTACTACAAAAACTCTGGCTTGAACTTCAACTGAGTGTTGATACTACCTATTAAAGGTGACTAGAAGTGGTTTTTCCTTGAGCAAGTAAATATAGAAATTAAATATCTAAACAAAATGTCCTTTTCAAGTGATGCCAAATGTTTTGCTTTTTCACTTTTACCTTAATCCCTCCCATCCTCTCCCTCCATCCATTCATCCAGACATACATACATGCAAACATCCATACCATGCATACACATACACATACATACCATACATACATACCATACATACTATATATACATACCATACATACATAATGAGCTTCTTTCAGTTCCCATCAACCAAATCCACTCACAAGGCTTTGGTCAACCCTGATTTGTAGTAGAAAACACTTACGCATAGTGCCATGCTGTGGAGTTGAACCCTAGACTACCTGGATGGGAAGCAAGCTTCTTTACCACAGAGCCATGTTTCCCAAGCAATAAACCAAAGAAGTAGGACTTAATGCTTCACTTGATTACTGCTTGTTTCTCTATTTCAATCACTGTTTACAAATGTGAGTATATATATATATATATATATATATATATATATTGTTGTATGTGTTCTTTACAATTAATCAATCGCCCTGATTTAAAATTTCTAGCAATCTTTTGATTATTAGATTGCAGTTTTAAAATAGTGTTTAATGATACAAAATGCAATGCTAGCTGTAATAGTGAGGTAGTTAAAACAGTAATGATCATTTGTTTTATTTTTTGTTTCTAAACTTTTTAAAATTTTAATATAGAACTTCTATGTCTGAAAATGTTGTTAAATAAATATTGATTTTTAGCAATAATGGATTTTGGTTTCTTAAAGTAAAAACGTTTGCAGTTTAAAAAAAAATTTGTGCATATTAAATTCTGTTATCTTTAAAAGTGCGTTTAGAAACAAAAATTAGAAAAGGAAAACAAAGAATTGAATGAAAATCAAATAAATATTTGTAATGTGCACTAGACCAACAATTAAAACTAAGTAATAACTTTAAACCACAGGAATGCATTTTAATGGCAACATCTTAATGGCACGAGAATTAGTATGTGGTTGAAAAGTCTACTTCGTATGTATGTGATTCCATATTTGATCCTACGTGTAGTAACTCAAGTGTTTTTTATTATCTGATTCCACACCAAATACTTGCAAATGGAATTTTGTGGACACGCATTGTGTGAGTGTGTGTGTGTGTGTGTGTAATATCAGAAATTCCAATTTTCAATCTTTATTATTCATACACTATGATTGGAAAAGGAATTTGCAGATTTTCTGATTATTTGAAACAATTTCATAAGGGATATTCCATTTTGCAATTGTCATATAGCCTCTGTCTGTAGATATGTTTTCCAAGGTAAATACTTGGATTATCTTATTCCATCTGGCCTACTAAATATGTACACACACACACACACACACACACAATAGCATATGTATATTGTGTGTGAAGAACTGCAAACAAACAACGTTGTTTATGTGAATAAAAACTTTGTTTCCAATCAGTACACACATACTAAAATATGTCAAATAACCCAGATATGCTTTTACAAAGATCTACACAGAAATGACACCATCAATATGAACAGTGACATATTTCTTTATATTTAGTGTGCATGTATGTAGACAAGTGGAATACATACACGTTCTCACACACACACACACACACACACACACACACACACACACACACACACACAAAATGAACTTATGACAGTTTTTGTCAACCAAATTTCACTCACAAGATATAAGTCTACTTATGACTATAGTAGAGGACAACAGTTGCTAGTATCCACACAATGAGAGGGAATACCAAACCACATAGTTCCAAAGTAAAATTCTTAATCATTATCATCATTTAGTGTCCCTCTTCCATGCTGGCTCATGCCAGACATCAACAAGATGTAACAAGTGGAGAGGACAACATCATTCTCCAATGTCTACTTTGGCATGATTTCTATGGCTGGATGTCTTCTAATGCCAACCAACTTTACAGAGTGTACTGGGTACTTTTTTCATGGCACCAGCATGAGTGAAGATCTGGTATCTTACAAGGCTAAGGGCCTAAAGTGGTCCTTAATGTGAGGGAGAGAAGAAGAGTATGAGTGTAGTGATTATAAGTGGACTGATGAGGAAATAAGATAAGAGGAACAAATTTATAGGTGTGATAAGTTGATAGTTGAGAGAGTATAAAAGAGCAGCAGAGTATCCACTGATACAGCTGGAAACAAAGACAAGGGAAAAAGAAGGAGTTAGTATGGCAGGGAACAATATATATATATTGTAGATGGAACATGTGGAAGTGGGAGACCCAGGAAGGCATGGGATAAAGTACTGAAGATTGACCTCAGAATGCTGAACCTTTCAGGCAAGATGACAAAAGAACAAGATGCTTGGCACTTTGTTGTACTCAAGAAGACATGTACTCCACAGTAGAAGTGTTAAGACTGGTCCTTCTGGTGGTGTGAAGCACTTATGGTGGTGCCACATAAAAACACCTGTGAGATGCCATGTAAAAGTGCCCATGCAGTGCTGTGTAAAAGCACCCAGAGTCATTTCTGGCTATATACATATACATATACATATATATATATATATATATATATATATCCCCAGCTGCCTAACAGTGACTCAACAACAACACACACACACACACAAACATATGTCTGTCTGTCTGTATGTATGTATGCCCAACTGCCATCCCAACACTGACTGAACAACCAGCCAAGAGCTTTGACAGCAGCCTGTAGGACACAATGTCAGTATGTCAACTGTTGAAATCTTGGAGAAAAAGATCTACAGTTATTCGAGGTGGCAACATGGCTTACCAAGGAGCCTAAGCAGTATCACTTTTAGGTTCCACCATAAAAGCTTATGACTTCCCTTCAGAGCCTCTCAGAGTAATTCATAGTGACATGAACATGAGAAGCCATGAAGTACAAAGTGCCTCGGATACTAAAATAGAAGTTAGCTGGCATTGAAGTTTGCACAAGTAGAAGGTAAAACATTGGCACAGAGTTGCAAATGACAGGGAAATAGCTGAGGCAAAGGGCTCTGGTTGGGACTGAGGGAAAGAGCATTCAGGTTTGGGCTACCTTCTATGATGTCATAACATTAACAGCCATTCTGAGTAAGTGCAGGTGCAGATATGGCTGTGTGGTTGAAAAGCGTACTTTGCAACCATGTGGTTTCAGATTAAGGCCTGCTGTATGGCACCTTGGGCAAGTGTATTCTACTGTACCACTAAGCCAACCAATGCTTTATGATTGTGTTAGTTTGTTTACATCACTATAACTTAACAGTCTGGCAAAAGACATTGATAGAATAAATATCAGACTTAGAAAACAAATAGTGACTGAGGTTGATTTGTTTGGTTAAACCTTTGAAGGCAGTACCCCAGCATGACTGCAATCCAGTTACTAAAACTGGTAAAAAAAAAAAAAGGTACGCATGTGTTTCAGTAAGGGATAGCCAAATTAAATTCAGATTGGACAAAATTACCTTGCCTTGTATAGACCAAGTAAAGTCAATTTAGCAAATGGTTAAGGTAGACTTAACCATTTCATTGTCAAAATAAAGTTCTAACATCTTACCAGCATTACTTAAATCTTTGAATGTCACTAACCTAGCATCACTATATTCCAATAACTGAAACTAATGAAAGAATACAAGCATACACTAACATTAAAGAGCAGTGAATGAATTGTTGAGTCAATACGCTTGTGGATATTGGTGTTTGTTCCTGTCTGTTCCCTGTCAGAGAATCCATGACATGTATAGCAAATATTATTTACTTAACAACAGTGTATAAGTAGTTCCATGTAGGTTAATATTATTGTTCTTGTTGTTCTTGTTATTATTTAACTCAGACCAGCTCTGATCAATCAAACCTTTGATCTAAAGCATTTCATTTTGCGTGTGTGTGTGTGTGTTTACAGCCAATCAAAAGAAGATTCATAGGTCACTTAAACTGATAGAAATAACAATGAAATCTCCCTCGTGTCACATTCTACCAATATCATAATTGTTATCATCATTCAACAGTCACTTTCCTATGCTTACATCGGTCACAGAATTTGTTGACACAGATTTTCTACAGCCAGATGCTCTTCCTGTCACCAATCCTCATTCTTAAGCAAGCTAGTATTTTCCTTTATCTTGACATATTTGCAATGAAGACCAGAAACAAACGACCTCACTTCTATGATGACAATGCTCATTTGCAACAATCAGTTGATGTCTAGACAAGGATACACACAAGCATACACACACAGATACACATAATATTGCAGGCATAGTAGTGTGGTAAGAAGATTGTTTTCCAATGACAAGGTTCTAGGATCAGTCTCATTGTGTGGCAAGTGTTTTCTACTGTCACTCCATGCCAACAAAAGCCTTGAGTGGATTTGGTACAGAGAAACCGAAAGAAGCTCATTGTGCATGTATGTATGTGTGTGTGCTTGCATGCATGTGTGCTGCATGTGTGTATGTGTGTGTCTGTGTTTGTCCTCCACCACTGCTTGACAATCGTAGTTGGTTTGTTTACGAACCTGTAACTTAGCACATCAGCAAAAGTGATTGATAGAATAAGCGCCAGATTTTTTTTTAAAATGTATTGGGACCAATTTATTCCACTGAAGCAGTCAACCCAACATAGCCGCAGTCCTATGACTAAAACGAGTAAATGATAAAAGATATATTTATACAACAGGCTCCTTTTAGTTTCCATTAACCAAAATCACTCACATGGCTTTGGTCAGCCCAGAGCTGTGGTAGAAGATGCTGCACAGTCTGAATCTGAGACAACATAGTTGAGAAGCAAGCCTTTGAATCACAGATTAGTGATACAATAGTATAAAATTCATTATAAAAGTAATAATTTTTAAGTGGTTTGACGATTTGGCATCTATTTTCAGTATAGGCATAGTCTCTTCTATGGCCTTAATTATGATTGTATTTTATACTATTATAAATCTCTCTCTCTCTCTACATATATATATATATATATATATATATATATATTTTGTATATATGTAAATGCTTATATATATATATATATATGTGGGGGGTGTATTTACATGTATATTATATATATATATATATATATATACACACACACACATTCATACACATACACACGCACGTAAAAACATGCACACACAAATGAGCTTCTTTCAGTTTCTATTTACTTAATCTGCTCATGAGATTTTGGTTGACCTAGGGGCTATAGTAAACAACACTTGCCCAAGGTACCATGTGGTGGGATTGAACCTAAAACCAAGTGAATTGGGCAGTAGACTTCTCAACCACATAGCCATGCTTTCATTAAATTTCAGAATACTGAAATCTGTGTAGAAGATCATTATTAACTTAATATTATTCACACTGTTCTATATGCCTAGCATATAACATCCAATTGAATTTTTCACTTGTGGCAGACAGCCTGTTTCTTGAAAACCTTTCAGAATTTTTAAGAAATCACATTTAGCAGATGTAAAAGAATATGTAAGAAAACTGTAATATTTACCATTAAGAAATTTTTATTTAATAGCTTTCAAATGAAAGTCTTATATAGACCATTATGAGTAAGATGTACACACACACACACACACACACACAAGCAAATAAATGAACACTGTATTGCATTTCAACAATGTACACATGCTGTTATGATGCAGATTAACAAGGAAATGAACAGCATGTAATATTTTGAGAAATATATATATATAAACCATTATAACAAAGAACAGCAAGGATTGAGACAGAGTGTGGTGCACAGAAATATATATAAACTATTAGCAAGAAGATAGATAAGGTGTGATATTTAGAGGTTTATATAAACCATTATAAAATGTACAGAAACTCACAGACCATTGATGTAATAGTAAGATTTTGGTATTCAAATGGATGGATGGATGTTTGTATGTATGTATGTTTGGAGATATATATTATATATATATGTATATATATATATATATATATATATATATATATATATA
>NC_068982.1:89686159-89689959 GCF_001194135.2 Octopus bimaculoides | reverse complement strand
TATATATATATATATATATATAATATATGGATGCAAGCATAACTATATGAATATGGGGGTAGATTTGTTACCACATGGTCCCAAATTCTCATAGAGTGGCACCTTGGGCAAATATCTTCTACTGTAAGTTTTGACCAGTCAATGCTTTGAGACTGGATTTGGTAAACAGAAACTGTTTGTCTGTGTGATTGTTTACATTTGCACTTCTCCAAAAATTTCTGTGCTTCAAGCAGCAATATGTTGTCATTACTATTCCCACAAGTTAAAGATATGTGAAAGAAGTGATCTCTTATTCAAGTAATAATTAAGGGCTTGTGACAGGAAGAGCATCCATCCCTAAAACGATGTCTTGGTGAGATATTCATTTAAACCATAACAGAAGTGAAACATTGTCATAAAAATAAATGTTATATATCAAAAGGATGATAATGGTTTCAGTAAACCTATTACATTGTCGTGAAGGTGCATGGCTCAGTGGCTCAAATGTCAGGCTCACAATCATGAGGTATAAGTTTGCTTCCCAGACCAGGTTGTGTGTTGAGTTCATGAACAAGACACTCTATTTCATGTTACTCCAGTTCACTCAGCTGTAGAAATGAGTTGTGGCAGCACTGGTACCAAGCTGTACCAGCCTTTGCTTTTCCCTTGAATAACATCAGTGGTGTGGAGAGGGGAGGCTAGTGTGCATGAGTGACCACTGGCATTCCACAAACAACCTTGTCCAGACTTGTGTCTTGGAGGGTAACTTTCTATCTACAATCCCACGGTCTTTCATGATCGAAGGAGGTCTTTATTACATTTGCTATGTTTGGTAGCATATATATATATATATATATATATATATATATATAATCTTTTAGAAAATGATTAAAATATTTAAACTGACAGTTTATTACAAGAGTTTACTTTCACAATTAGGGACTCATTTTTCAAACTGTCTGAATGATTGACTGAGAAAATATGAGAAATGAAGTTAGAATTTATAAGGTGAATATGAACAAATAAGAGAATTTCATTTATTTTACAAAGAAAATTTCGAGATTATAAAACTGACATGTCAGCCACAGATGCTGCTTTAATTTTATCTTATTTAGGTATCTGGTTTGTATTTGAAATGCTCACTTCGTAACCTCAGTGTTAGGTTCATAGTGGTCTCATCCATTACCATGAAAATTTATGTAAAATATCTTAATTTTCTTTCTTTCGTCTGTCTAGTTGGAAAATAACTAGTTCTATTGCATAAATGTGTTTTCTATTAAGACAGGCTTACATTAGTTAAATATCAAACTTCCAATAGTTAAATACCAAATTTGTAGAAATGTCTGACTAAAATAGAATGTAACCATTGTTAAGAAAAGAAAAAGAAATTGTGCAATCATACATGTTCTTTGAAACTATTTCTCTGAAGACAGATAAACTTTTAGAAAATCAAAACAAAGAACAAGTTTTCACATTGTTTAAAGTCAGTTCATTTTACTTAAACTTCTAATTTCTTTCAAGAATGAATGAATGTCACACATTCTCCTTTCTTTTTGTGATAAAATTCTTTATTTTATGTCAGAGTTACTGAGTCTGATACACAGCTTCAATGTAGCAATTTCACTTCACTTATGTTAAATGGGCATTACAATAATCATGTGTATAGTTTCTGAAGTCAGTAGGTCTAATTAATCACTCGTTCATTCCATTCCTAATCAGTGATTAGGAATGGAGGGAAATTTCTGAGCTGCTCCTTTCTATTTAATGTCTATTTAATGGTTGTTTCATCTATCTTTTCAGTGCAAATTTAACAAATAAAACCAATGTTGATGAAGCAGAAGAGAAAGTTGCTGAAGAGAAGTGTGAGGTTCCCCATGAATTTAGCCATGGAAATGAAGATGATGAAGACAGTGACAGTGATTATGACCTTGATCTTGATTCTTACCAACCAATTTGTCCTATCAATAATGATCATGAGGTCAGTTTACTGACGCCCAAAATCTCTAATGTCAGTCTGCATCAGTTACAGTGTATGCATCATGGAAGTACAATGGTGAGGCATGAACTTGATACAAACCGTTCTGTTGTTGTTTGTCTCAAACTTGAAAGTGACAATAGAACACTTACTTGGCAGAAACCTTCCTGGAGTGCTCTGAGAGGGAGCCCTTCTCCACCAGATTACACTCTGAAATCAGACTTTGATTTATCTTCATCTAATACAATATCTCTACGTTATAATACAGACGATGATGTGATGGAAGGACTTGAAGAAGGTTTCATTGATATAAATATCATAAAAGATGTGTATTTGGGTGCTGATATTGCTGATTTTGCAGCTATTGGTAAACGATATGGTTTAGGTAATTTTGTGCCAGAGAAAAATTGCCTTTGTCTAGTTTATGGCTATAATATAACGGAAAACAAACTGATTTATTTCATAGCACCAGATATGGTGGCCAAAATATGGTTTCAAGGTTTACAGAGTCTTGTGAAAGCAGCAACTAAAGTCAAGAACCAAACTGACAAAAGAGGTCAGTGGCTAAAGACACAGTACCTTCAGCTGTATTATGAGAATGATAAATGCCAGGGACCAACACCAGCAGAAGCAATAAGGGTAAGTCATACATATATGATATAAATATTATTGATTACAGTCATCATCATCACCATCATCGTTTAATGTCCTCTCTCCGTGCTGGCACAGGTTGGACAGATTGACATTGAGCTTGCTAGCTGGGAGTTGTCCAGACTCCAACTGTCTGTTGTGGCATAGTTTCTATGGTTGGATGGCCTTCCTAATGCCAACCACTTAGAAGAGTGTGTTGGGTGCTTTTTATGTGCCACAGACACAGATGCGTTTGTGTAGCACCAGCACAGGTGTGTTAACGCAACACCAGCATGGGTGCTTTTTAAGTGGCACTCGCACCTGAAAGGAAGACATGTCCTATCAAGACATGTATGACATGTATGTGTGGAAGACATGTCTTATCAAGTACAACAAATTTCCACATCTCCCGAGGCCCTCAGTGATGCCCAGAGTCTGAAGATCCTGATGATTATTATTAGCAATAAGCTGGAAAAATTACAGCATTGCAGAAAAGGCTTTATGGTATTTCTCACACCCTTTATGTTCTGTGTTCAATTCCTACCAGGATTGATAAAATAAAGTAACAGTGAAGCACCAGACTCAATGGTATAGACTAGGCCATTCCTATCAAAATTTGCTGGCTTTGTGACAAAAGTACAAACTATTATTGTTGTTGTTACTGTTTATTTGTTCCAGTTTATAATCAGAGTTATAATCAGTTTATAATTCTTTATACTCAGTTTATAATTCTTTATAATCAGAGTTCAAATCCCACCATCAACTTTGCTTTCATCCTTTGAGGGTTGATAAATTAAGTTCCGGTCAAGTAGTGGGGTTGATATGATCAGCTAACCACCTTCCCTCAAAACTATGGCCTCCTGCTGCTGCTCCTCCTCCTCCTCCTCCTGCTGCCCCTCTTCCTCCCCCTCATCATCATCATCGTCCTCCTCCTCATCATCATCGTCCTCCTCCTCCTCATCATCATCGTCCTCCTCCTCCTCCTCCTCATCATCATCATCCTCCTTCTCCTCCTCATCATCGTCATCATCATCATCACCCCTCCCCTCCTCCCCCTCCTAATAATAATAATAATAATAATAATAATAATTATTATTATTATTATTATTATTATTATTGAGTGAGAGAGCAGGGCATGCCATCAAAGTGACACTGGGGTAAAATATACGAAGCCCATTGTACCCATCATGATTACCCGTCTGATAAGGGTACACCA
>NC_068982.1:89679530-89685866 GCF_001194135.2 Octopus bimaculoides | reverse complement strand
TCCAAAGGTGAATTATTCAAACCCCAAAGAACTTCTCTCAACACATGGCTGTGATGCTCCCCCACTACTTCTGCTCATGATCAGATATGCACATATCGTCAGCCACCAAGGGACATGCTCAACTGGTTAAGATCAAACAACTGACAAGCAAATCTGTGGTACTAAGCAGAATATTTGCTGTAGCCCATCTTTTATACCAAGACAAAACAATGTACATGATAACACTTATTATTATTATTATTATTATTATTATCATTATCATCATCATCATTATTATTATTATTATTATTATTATTATTATTATGATTGCTATTATTATTCAAGGCAGCATTCTGGCAGAATCATTAACATGCCAAGCAAAATACTTAGCGACATTTTGTTCAACTAACAGAATTAGGATGACAGAATCGTTACCATGCCAGGAAAGATGCTTAGCAGTATTTCTTACCTTCTAAGTTCAAATTCTACTGAGATTGATGTTGCCCTTCATCATTTGATAAAATAAGAACCAGTTGAGCCCTAGGGTCAATATAATCGACTAACTCGCTTCCCTGAAATTGCTGACCATATTCCAAATTTTGAAACCAATATTATTATTATTCCACTGTGGTCAACTTCGCCTTTTATCCTTTCAGAGTTGATAAAAGAAATCCCAGTTGGACACTATGATACTGAATTCATTAATACTGAAATACAGAATGTAAATGATGGTATAAGTAACAGCAACAACTTTTGTACACACATACACACAAACATATCTCTTGTGAAAATAGAAACGAAACCAATTCTGAAAGTGACAGTTTTGCCTCAGTAACTAGTTTAATAAAAGAAAAATCTACAGATGAAATTATACACTAGTAAATTTTCCAAAATATTTGATTTTGACAGAATTATGCAAAACAGGATTAATTATCCTAACCTGATGAATACATCCAAGAAGAAAGGTTACATGTTTATATTCATTAGAAAATAGCAATGGCTTTCATTTTGCCTTAGAAAAGAAGTTGAAGGTGGAACTATCCAACAAGGCAAAACATATGAGACCATCTACTTATTATTAAGCACCATGGGTACAGTTAAAAGGCAAACCAAAATTGCAACCTCACATTCATATTAATATACTTTAAGCCCAAAGAAACATGAAGATGAAGGTCACTAGGCAATGGTATTGATCCCTGGCTCATTGTCACTCTTGTATTGCAGTATAGGTGAATGCTTAGAGCAAAGTTAATGATGTAAGATGTGAGATTGGTGATGTATAAGAATGAACCTACAAGTCTCAATGACTCTGCTGAAAACTAAAGATTCATTCCAGGGTTGTGTCCAGTTGAGGTCATGAAAATTAAAGTCATAAAATTGGTGGTGCAGGGCTAAAAGCTTAGTTGTTACAGCTGATGTAGCAAGAATCATTTGAGAGCTTTTTGATCTAAGTAGAAAGAGAAATAAAGGAGAAGAAAAGGTAACAGACAGCAGCAAGCCCTAACTACAACTTTAGGAACTCTAATACCAGCAGCATTCACATCACTGGCTGTAGATTCAAGGGTAGCCAGATAACCTGTCTTGTCTTTGGTCCCAGAAGTGAATGAGGACACTTGGTAGTACTGAGCTAGAGGAGATAGACAAGATCAAGAAGGGCAAACTTTGAAAGAAAAACAAATGAATGAAAATGGACCCAAAGAGAAAAAAAAAATCAAATCAAAAGGGAAAGTAACAGAAAAAGTTAGAGCTCAATGAAACCAACATGGTTATCATATTACACCTCATAAAAAATGAGTAACAAATGGATGAACCAAATGAATTACAAAAACATTTTGGAAAACAACATGTGCAAATATGTCAAAATGTGAGATTACACATGTCAGAGAGGAGCTGCTTAAAAGAATAATTTTCCGTGTGTAATAAATACTACATGCAAAATACACCAATCATGTAGGCCCTTTCTTGTTCATATTGACACCTGAGTTGCTTGCAGACCTTGTCAGTACTTAGATTGAGTGTTTGCTGAATAAATATGATCAGAATCATGGTATGTTTTAACCCAATATATGTGACCCTAATAATATTTAATGATATGTTGTTTTGATTATTGAAGGTCTTTCAATTTCTTTTCTATTTGTTATGTCTTTATCAAACTTTTTTAGGCCATCTGTAAAACGTTTTGGGTATAGGAAACAGTTTTTCCATTTTCAGCTATCAATCATGGTTATTTCTCTGGGCGTATATCAGTAGAAAATATTGTAACTAAACCCAGCTGTTTCTCAGCATTGTTAATGTTTGAAGTATAGGTTATTAGATCATTTCCAAAGAAATTATGGATTATATCAGTGTCCTCTGTGTGTGTGAGTGAGTGTGTATGTACGTAAAGATTTACAAGTTTGAATAATATAAGGACTGACAAATGTAATCCATAAACTCATCAAGAAGTACTTCAACATCTTATATGTCCCTCTCATGATCCATAATAGACAGTTGTTCCTTATTTAGGAGGGAGAGTCTACTTGAACAACTATCAAATTCTATAAGCACTAACATACCTCCTTTTGTAGAGAAATCTCTTCTACAAAGCCAGCCATATAACTAGACTTTGGGAAGAAATTCTTGCTCCATTAATATACAGCTAATCATTGCTTGAATTGAACAGAACCATTTCTACTTTATGTCTACTTCAAATATAACAAGAATTGGGCATCCCAAATAAGGGAGGTAACTCTTGTTGTCCACAAGAATAATGTAGTTTAATTCAAATTTTTTGTGTAAAGTCCAATGTTAATCGAAGCTTCAGACAGCAGCTACAAGTAAGCTTTCCTCTTATCCCGCTAAAATCAAACTACAATCGCTTTTTTTTAATCCTTCATTTTTTTTTTTTTTTTAATGAAATAATGAGCAGAATAAAGGGGAATGAGTGATATGCAAACATGCCAACACCCAGTTTCCGGTTTAATGATATTACAGGGTGTTTGGGCTAAAATTGATAATATTTTATGTCCTCTTTTATCAGGAACAGCTTGATGTATTGGTGAACAGTTTACAGTGTTCAAGAGCATAAAGATCAAATTTGTAGTTGAGAAAAGGTTAGCTGATATGGAGGACTAGAAGTCATCGGAATATTAGAAACGAGCTACCTGCATCATGATGATTCACACTAGCTATAAAAACGCCAGCATCATGACTGCTGTTCAATGCTCTGTGAATACTGTAAAGAATGCAAGATGTGACATGAACAGCTGCAATGGAGATTAAGAAGCCTTGGCCAGCTGGAAGGGACACAGCAGGTTTCTGGCAGCATTCATATGTCGGAATTCATCCCCACATCTTAGAACAAAGCCTTAGCCTCAATTCAGATGGTTATGTGAAGCTGCTGGAGACTGCCCTGGCTGGAGAGCATTGCTGTTGGAAGGCCATATGTATGGGAGTAGGATCCAGCTCCTTGCCAATACCTCTGAAAAGAGGGAGAAGTGGTTGTTGGAGGATTTCTACAACTTCACCAGCCCCAATTTCTGGTCTCATTATTCCCCTGATTGTGAGCCTATAGATTTACTATGTGTGAAGCACAATTGAGAAAGACACCAACTGCTCTATCTGCAACACTAAGGCCAAGCTGGTGACCATGATAAAGGAGATATTCAAAGATCTTCCCAGGGACAAAGTGTGGGATGCATGCACCAGGTTCCAGGGCTGTCTTGAGGCTGTGGTTGAAGCTGAGGACAAATAATTTGAATAAAATGTTATCTCATTGCAATAATCTAGTTGATCATTTTTGATTTTTCAAAATACTTTTATTTTTTAGGGGATATTTTGTTTTCTTTTCTTTTATGTAAACTGTCAAATTTAGCCTGAACACCCTACATTTATTATAGTAAAGGTTAAGTTCAATACAACTGATATTTATGAATTTAAGTATATGTTATAAAAAATACTTCCCATCAGATCCTGTTTTCATATTCCTTTGGTTCTCCTTTATATTTTAACTTGTTGAAAGCAACACTAATAGTTGTTTATTGTCATCATGTCACATAGACCATTTTGCAATTAAATTGCAGCACATTCTTTAGTCGAGAAATTATTAGACTATTCAGCTTGAAATGATTGCCCGATATTTGCTGCCTATTTTCTTATTTCCTGTCAATTCTTCTCAAGAAATGAAGTGGATGTTTGTGACATCAGGAGATCTTTTCCTAAGCCATATAAAAATTATTCATGATAGATAAGGGAAAATATCCAGCCACATCACTTATGATTTACTGTATAGTTTCAAATATAATGGATTCCACTAAGATGAATGGAAGCTAGAAGATATGCTCAAGTTATAATAACTATGGTTATGTGGAGGAAAGTATGCTCAATGTGAAGAATATCAAAAATGTCAATATATACAGTCAAAGTAAAAAGTAATTGATGACTAATAACTTTAAACATGTTTCTTCCTTATGCAAGGAATTTCAGCACAGGTATAGACTCACTGAAATAACCCTAAGTAAATGATATTCTGGTTATGTAAACAATATAAGCACCTCCTCTTTTACTTCAAGATTAATATCAACAATTTATAGATAGGTTTTCTTAAATGGAAAAAAATTATATAAATGTCGGTGTTGTCATTGTTTAACACAGGTCTGATAAAGTTCACCAATGTTCAATAATATATGTACAGATAAATATGCATGGTTATATGGTTAAGAAGTTCATTTTAAAACCATGTGGCTTTGGGTTCAGTCCCATTGCATGATGTCTTGTTAAATATCTTCTATTGTCCCAGGCCAACCAGTAGCTTGTGAGTGTGTTATGTACAAAGCCCATTACTTACACATATATACATGAATATGTGTATGTATGTGTGTGTGTTAACAAATGTGTATGTGTATGTGTGTGCATGCATGTGTCGACATGAATGTTTATATTTTATTCTTTACATGGAAATCACTGAGCTATGGGTTGTTACATTTGTTAACATTTCTCTATTAACAAATCCTTCTCAAGCTCAGCATTTTCAAAGAAAACTGAAATGAAAATTTCCTCACTTGACTGTAAAATAGGTAACAGTTAGCAAGAGGAAAGGCATCCGGCAGTAAAACAGTGCTGTAATAATATATACTTGTCTAAACCGTGTTAACATTAAAAAATGGATGTAAAACCAACAAGCAAATGATATAATTTGTGTTTATATCTTAATGTAGAAGTTGTCATAGATCAAACTGGCTTCAGTTACTCAAACACAGAGACTTCATTATTTTGTTAAGGTCATTTCTACAGAAATTATAGCCAACACTGAATTTTTTGCTACAATGTTTCATATCAAGACGTCAGATGTAAACAAGCAATGAGAAGTGTCAGGAGATCCAAAGGTGATGAGGGAGACTGAAGGTGAAGAGGGAGACTGAAAATGATATGGACAGAAGCTGGTGAAAGTTGATGGCTGAATATTCAAAGGAGAGAACAAAGGACTGCAACAAAGCAAGTGACCACAAAGCAAGTGACCACAAAGAAGATATACTTTATAGTATATTACTAGCTGGCCCCGTGCCATCAAAAATGATGGCTAACTGTAGCATTTTATCTATACTATATATAAAACAGAGATGTGTGTGTAATCGCTTTTCACGTGAAATCGACTTCACCAAATGCTTCCATACTTGTAGTGCATGAATAATTTGACCTCGGATAAATCTTAGGCTCTTCATTTGATTTTTTTAATTAAAAATAAATAATAATGCTTTATATTTAAGATTCACTTCTGTAAAAAGGTTCCTCAATGTCAACTTCCGGTATTGACGTAACAACGGCAAAAAGCTTTCACTCTCTATTTTGTGTGTGAGTGTGTTTGAGAGAGAGAGAGAGAGAGAGAGAAAGTAAATACTACATACCCACCACTCTCTCACTCTGTCTCACACACATACACATGCACACACACACCCCTTGATTCACTCACACTCTGTCTTTTACAAACACACGCATACATAAATGTATACAAACATATTTACAAAGACACGTGTGTATGCGCGCGCGTGCGTGTTTGTAAGAGACAGAGTGTGAGTGTGTCAAGGGCTGTGTTGTCATGCATACATCGAAAGATGTATGTATATTTATGCATGTACGTATACATGACAACAAACCTCTCTCTCTCACTCACACTCTGTCTCTTACAAACACGTTGTCATATGCATACATCCAAAGATGTATGTATATTTATGTATGTACGTATACATGACAACAAACCTCTCTCTCTCACTCACACTCTGTCTCTTACAAACACACACATACATAAATGTATACAAACATATTTACAAAGACAGACGTGTGTATGCGCGTGCGTGCGTGGGGGGCTCCACAATCGCCATT
>NC_068982.1:89674552-89679520 GCF_001194135.2 Octopus bimaculoides | reverse complement strand
AAATCATTTTTTCATTTAATCCCCATTTTAATTTTCGTAAAAGTTTCCAAGTACCAATGAGGCTTTTTGGCACATCTTCAATTTTCCCCATTCATGAGAGGTGCCCAGCCATCATTCATCTGAGAGTCCATCTACAGAATGTCCTCAAATTTTTATACAGCATATTTTGCCTTTTTTCCTTCAAGTATATAAGCAACAATTTCATTCCCGAGCAACGCCGGGTGCCTCTGCTAGTATATAAATATGGATGGCAAATCAAATTAATACACTTGTCAATGTTATCTAGTGGTTGTCTTTTGAGATGTGACATTGATCATTATTTGTTACTGAAAGACCACTGGTTCACACATACAAAGATTCACATACTTCCTTTGTACAGGCACACATATACTCACACAGAGTTGAAATGCTGTTTGATTTTTCTTTTCAGCATTAAATGTTCACCATCTCACTTCCATTGCACACACACACACACACATACCTCCCTTTTACATACACACACACACATATCCACATAGATTTGAAACGCTCCCACTACCAGTTTGCCATCACCCCTTCCTTACTCATTCATATGTTGTAACGGAGAAAAACACAAGAGTATTTTTATAGTAGATGGTTGCATAACGAAATACCACATACCTACAATTCATTACAGAGACTTCGATTTTATAGCTGACGAGGTACAAGTTCAACAGTCATAGGAGAGACATATAATTAAATGAATCTCCTCATCTGACTATTACTTGTTCCTATTCTACAGGATGCAAAGGAGATAAAAGACAAAAATCTACAAAGTGTTTTGAACTCAAAATATAAAGAGACATGTAAATACTCCAATGTATTAAGTGATCTGAAGTCCAACTGATTCAACAACTTATGATCAACATGGTCACTTGCTTTGTGGTCACTTGCTTTGTGGTCACTAGCTTTGTGGTCACTTGCTTTGTTCTATCCTTTGCATATTCAATGATCAGCTTTCACCACTTGCAGTCCATTTCATTCTCAGTCCTCCTCTTTCTCACCACAGCTCCCATCACAGCAATCAGCTTTCACCACCTTCTGTCCTTTGGATTCGCTAACATTTTTTTCTGAAAATGAGATGGGATGGTCATAATTGAAATGCTTTGACTTGGGGGTTAAAAACAAAAAATAACAGCAACTCACTGGCCTACAATGAATTTACATATATTTACATTAAGAATAGTTATTTTTAATAACTATATGGATAGGTGCAGGCCTGTACATAGTTTTATTCCAGGCTTAGTCCCACTGTGTGGCATCTACAATAGTCCTGGGTCAGCCAAAGGCTTGTGGGTGAATTTGGTTGACAGAAATTGAAAGAAGCCCATTTTGTGTATGTGCAGGTATGTACATACACACATTACGTGTGGGTGTGTCATCATCACCATCATCATCGTCATCGCCATCCTCATCCTCATCATCATTATCATTCAACATCCATTTTCCATGCTTGCATGGGTTGAACAGTTTGACCAGAGCTGGTATGGCCAGAGGCCACACCAGGCTCCATTATCTGTTCTAACATGGTTTCTATGGCTGGATGCCAACCACTCCACTAAGTGCACTGGGGACATTTTATGTGGTACCAGCACCAGTGCTACCAATGTGACACCAGCAAAAGTGCATTTTATGCGGTACCAGCACCAGCATCAATTTTGCTGCGGTTGATGGATCTTGAAAACAGCAATGCACCAGATATCTCAGTCCTTTGTCATTTCCTTCATAAAAGTCAGTGTCTTGAGATCATCCTTTAGTGTTTCAACCCATGTCTTCTTGGGTCTCCCGCTTCTACAAATTCCATCCACTTTAAGTGATCAGCCCTTCTCTATACAACTGTCCACATCCATATACATCATATAACCAAACCAGCACAGTCTTCTCTTTTGCACAATCCATCTAATTCCTTTTATACCCAACTTTTCTCTTAATACACTAGCACTCTGTTGCATACATATACTGGCATTGCACATCCGGCAGAGCATATTAGCTTCCTTCCTCACTCCTCTCTATGTGTGTGTGTGTTTGTTGGTACCCCCTCATCTTGACATGATACGATAGTTGTCAGTGTTACTATCATACAAATACTGTCATTCATTTTTAATCTTCCACAGTAACATATCTGATTATGGAGAAATGTTTATTACCTTACTTGGAAACAGGGAGGGTTGGCAACAGTACTAATGATAATGAATACCAAATGTTATTGAAAATGTTCAGTTTCAAATCCACACTGCATAGGCTACCAGAGAACTGAGTATAAGGTCAAATTGTTAATGTTTCTATCAAGGTTTAATCTCACAGGGGTAACCAAACTCAATAACTCACTAATTTGAGTTAATCACTCAGCAGTTTACCAATACCATTCGGTTATTACTCAAAGCTGTGAGCCATTTCATTAGGCAAGAGAGAGCAAGAGAGATTATCAAATACTGAAATATACAGGGAAGCATTTAGTCCAGTCTGCTCCCAATTCTGAGATTGACTGTTGATGTTTAATGTAAATATGAATAATTGAGGTGATTATCAACAGGCTGTTGTTGGCTAGTTGATTGGCTACAGATGTTTAGTTGATGACTGCTGATAGAGTGATTGACTTGATAGTTAGTGTGGTCAACTGTTGGTGATTAATGTGATCATCCTGATAATTAGTGTGATTGACTGTTGATGGTTAAAGTGACTGACAGTTAATGATTAGAATGATTGATAGTTAATTAGAATGATTGACAGTTGATGATTAGATTGATGAACAGATGAGGATTAGTAAGATTGACAGTTGATGACTTACATAAATATTCACTGATGTTCTTATATAGATGAATAAAAGATAAAATATCTGTAACATCATTTACAAGATCTGAATGCTGTGTCTCCTGCAAATTGTATAGGTATGCTAACCACAACACCAAAAGGATGTCACAACCCTTGGCTGGCTAAATTAACACAAATTAAGTTGCTACAATGACATACTAATGACAAGTCAATAGCAAATATCAGTTCACATAGTATTCAAGGTATAATATTGTATATAAAATATTATCAATGAATAAGTTGGAAACATGTTCCTTGACATTGCATGATGGTTTTAGATGAGCATCATGTTTCAAATCTTTGATGAAAAACATGCCATACTATGGGGAAATATTATCTTGCTTGGTTATAGGTGAGGATTGGTGACAGGAGGAATATCCAGCCATATAAAATCTGCTTCAACAAATTCTGGCTGATGCATGCCAGTATGAAAAGGGAACATTATGATGATGATGATGATGAACTTGCCATCTTTAGTAATTTCTATAAAAATATAATATAAGGAACACTAATTGGTCCATGCAACTATCTAAAAAGATGGAATAGAATTTGAAAAGTGGGTTATAAGCAACTGTGCAAAATTAGATTCTGTTTGATTAAAATAATCTATTTTTCCCATTCCTTCTTTCTTTTAGTGTTTTCTTTTCTTTTTTGTTTTTGCTTGGCAAAACCAGGGAAAGGGGCATTTTAAAATGTTATCCTGGGAAAGGGGGTACTTAACTACAGAGGGTTGAAACCCACCACCATAGGCAAATAGTTAGGTTGTAGTAGGTAGGTTAGGGAGTCTATCAATGAGCCAAAGGTGGATATGTAAGCCCAGGATGTGTGTGTGTGTGTGTGCGCGCAAGTAATCAATACTGTCTGTTGAGTATTAACACAATAAGCAATGAATTATTTCATATGACATGCTTTTGATTTAAATTTTAATAATTAATCTAACAATATCTCTGAGATATTTTATCACCTGTATTCTTTGAGATATTAAATCCACAAGACAATAGATATTTCATTATCTCATGTTTTAGCCTGATATTATTGGTTAAGTTTTAATTGACAAATTAATTCAAACAAGGAATATTTTGATAAATTACAAAATTACAGCATGGAATATTAATAGATTTTATGCATGGAAACATAACTAGTGTTGTTTCGAAAGAATTTTTAATGCTAAAAATATAAGCTGAAGAATGGGCTTTGGATTAGCATCCAATAAATCATCAATGGAAGCATGGTTGGAATATTAACAAAGCTAGAATAGATGAAACATCTTGTTTTCTCAATTTTAGCCGTTTTTGTTTAACCCCAGGTCAGCCCTGATCAAAGGCTTCCCAGCTGTTACCATTCTGTTTATTAGTTTTATTTTTTGTTGTTTTCAACCAGTGTGTGATTAATACTACCTTGTTTAAAGTGTTTGTCGTTTTCCTTAAGGAGGGTATGTAGTGATTTAGGGTGAGTTTGGCTGCTATTTCTTGCAAGTCTAGCAATGGGTACATGTGTGATAACACGCTATAGTCTTTTCTGCTCTAGGTACAAGACCCGAAATTTTGGGGGAGGGGGTCAGTCAATTAGATCAACCCCAGTATACAACCGGTACTTAATTTATCGACCCTGAAAGGATGAAAAGCAAAGTTGACCTTGGCGGAATTTGAACTCAGATTGTAAAGACAGATGAAATACTCAGTGTGCTAAAGTTTCTGCCAGCTTGCTGTCTTGAATAACATGTTATATTAATTCACAATCTTACACTTTCTCGCTCTGTATATATATATATATATATATGTATGTATGTGTGTATGCATATACTATGTATAATATATACATGGATGTTAAATGATGATGATAATGACGGTCTAATCAGACACAATTGTCATTATACTTTCCAGCTGGATTCCCAAATTTGACTGAGATTATGAATATTGTCAAACCATATTGTTCTTGGTCTATCCTTTGGTTCTCCTATCAGTTGGCTTAAGATTCTGTCCTGCAATGACGGTTACTTCTGATTGTTCCTTAGGCAAGAAGTGCCTAGAGACTCTATTCTCACATCCCTTCCAGGAATAGAGGGTGGATGGATATATAATAGAGGGAATAGAGGGTGAATGGATGGATATATAAACGTTTATATATATATATATATAT
>NC_068982.1:89671549-89674476 GCF_001194135.2 Octopus bimaculoides | reverse complement strand
TATAAGAATGCTCTGAACTGGCAGGATGTTATTTGTCCAGAATCTTTAGGTTCAGAGTTCAAATTTCACCAAGGTCAAATTTGTTTTCAGCTTTCTATAGTCAATAAGATGGCACTGGATTGTTAAAATGGTTAGTGTTGGACAAAGTGCTTCATAGTATTTATTCCAGACATTTGTGGTTTATTGTTCTGTGACCTGATGGGAACCTCTTTGACATATAACTTTAAGTAATGGAAAAATTGTCAACTTTAACATCACAAACACAAACACACACACACACACACACACACACAAATACATATATACTGTTATCATCATCATTTCACAACGACTTTTCATCTAGCAAGAGTCACATGAGTGTTGCAGCCCAAATCATTTCTTATTGGTGGCACCCACCCCCATAGATAGCCTGGAGGGACAGGTCTCACTCTTATGTTCCACTTCCAACACAGTATATATATGACTGCATGCTCTCCCTAGCATCAAATACTGGGTGCATTTTATCATGATTCTAGCACTAGAGACATTGCCATATCCTTGGCAAAACTAAAAGTTCTCTTTGGTTCATTTCATTTCTCTTTAACCTGCACAAGTCATTCATGTTCAATGCCTGCATCTTACTACCATACATCTATGCATCTCAACCACACGAACATCATCACTTACTCTCAAATTGAAGCCCTTTGTTACTAGCAGAAGTATTAGCTTCCTGAACTTTTTTCACTTTTTGCCTATTCTATCTACTACAATTTCAGAACACCCACTTTCTCTACTTATTATAACCACTAGGTCACAAAATATATCAACTACTTCTAGTGAGCCTTCTATACAATTCAAGGAATTTAATCTGTGCATTGCTACTATAAACTCCTGTGCACCTGCTGCTTATGAACTCTACCTTCTCTGTCAGCATGCATGTGATCCAACTAAATCTTTTGTGTCCCATTATTTATGCTAGGTACACTGCATAGAATTTCCCCCTACTTCTTTTCTACATATTGAGCATAGTCTGATAGAAGCAAGCTCCTATTATCTTCTCTACTTACTAAACCTTTAATCTTCTTCTCTAAATCTTCTAAGTCATTAGAATACAGGAGTTCCCACAAGCATCTAGCCTTAAACTCTTCTTTTATTATCCAGAGGACAATAATAATTAAAGTGGGGATAGACCTCTTCCTGCACTCTGTACTCTTCATTAAGCTCAGTAATGACTCTCACCTTGCTATGTCTCTGTATATGTCTTAAATAGTTCTCTCATGCTATTCATCCTTAGTGACCAACAGAATACAGAGCATGAAATTCTCAGTTTCTCTTTAAGCAGACAAATTATACATAATGGGGCTTACATTTAGTTAAGTATATCCCTTACAACTGTATCACTAGGAAGATGGATCAGTTGAACCTCTTCCTGGAACAAGGCTAATCTGCATTTCTTCGGATTCTGCTTTTAAATGATTGTAGTATAATTCTTTGTCTAACACTCATAAGTCTTTTTAATAACTTGATATCTCTGTATTGCCAGTCTGTAACACAACTCCTTTGCCCTTTTAGCAATTGATGATGATACACAAGTAGTTAAGTGGGTGCTTGTGTGTATGTACATATATATAAGGGAAATACAAGTGACACCATGACGAGGAGCTTGCAACACTAGCTCATACTCTGGAACAGAGAAGGCTCAAGAAACTCCATCAGCAGGGAAAGACAACAGCCCCAGTCAAGTTTGTGAAAGAAGGAGAAAAGCCAGTAAGAACAGCAAAAAGGATAAATAGCTTTCTACATGGGAGTTTAATCATGGGATATGAAAGTAAACGGGGAAAAAGGATGCAGTTTCCCCAGGTTATCCATACAACCTTGAGGCCTGATGTAGTTTTGTGGTCTGAAAAGACAAGGAAAATAATCTTGATTGAGCTTATAGTCCCATGGGAAGAAGGGTACGATCAGGCCTATGAATGGAATCATGCCAAGTATGAAAGCCTTCTGCAGGATTGTGGGAAGAAGAGATGGTAGTTATGGTTTTTCCCACTCGGGGTTCGATGTAGGGGATTGCCTATCTAGTCGATGTGGAGAATGCTTGCAGACATTGGAGGGGAAAAGATTGAAATGTTGCTGGGCACAGGATGGGAGAAGCAGCAGAAAGAGCTTCTTGCTGGTTATGGAGCAAGAGTGAGGAGTTAAGCTGGAAACCAGGAGGAGATGATGAGCAGTGATTTGGCAACCACTGCTGACCCAACAACAGGAGAGTGTTATGGTTCAGGATTGAAACATGAGGATTGTTGGATACCATCTGATGGCATCAGATCCTCCAGACCAAAGCTCCATTTGCTTTAGAGAGTGGATAAGAAGTACCTCCTTCTAGGAGTTATAAATAATAGATATATGTATATATATATATATATTATCTGAAGCATACAGTATTATTATATATCCATCATGGTCGATCTTACCAAACAGTTTCAACCTAGGGGTACAATGGATTGTCAGATAACAATCCAATGATATAACTCTACTCTCATCAGAGGTAGATGATATCGGAGGTAGCACAAAATCGTTTGGTAAGATCAGCCATGATGGATATATAATACTGTATACTTCAGATAATATACCCACTCTATTGAAAGCTATATGTGTGCATCTTTTACCTGAGTTATGGACTTCTAGATGACTTTAGTTTTAGGGAAAAGAACCAAGGTTCATGAACTCATCGATGAAAATCCACTGTCACATATAGAAAAATTAATAATTAAAAGCACAATAAATGAGTATAAGATAATACAAAGTAAATATCATAAGATATTTCCCTATATATTTTACCCTGTAAAACTTAATTTAATTTTGATTTTTTATAAATTGATTTTAATTGAGTTTTTACCTGTAATTTTGGATTTTGTCCCTAATATTATTATTATTATTATTATTATATATAT
>NC_068982.1:89671058-89671539 GCF_001194135.2 Octopus bimaculoides | reverse complement strand
ATATATTGCTTCCTAACCACATAGTTCCAGGTTCAGTCCCACTGCATGGCACTTTGGGCAAGTATCTTCAACCCAGGCCAACCAAAGCCTTGTAAATGGATTTGGTAGATGGAAACAGGAAGAAGCCCATTATGTGTGTGTATGCGTGTGTGTCTTTGTGGCAGTGCTTGTCTCCCACCACCACTTAACAACCAGTGTTGGTTTGTTTATGTCCCTGCACTTTGTGGTTCTGCAAAGCACACTGATAGAATACCATGCTTAGCAAAGAAATGAAGTACTGGGATTGATTCATTTGACTAAAAGTTCTTCTAGGCACTGCCCCAGCATGGTCACAGTATAATGACTGAAACAAGTAAAAGATAAGGTATATATATATATATATATATATATATACATATATACATATATATATACATATATATATACATATATATATACATATATATATACATATATATATACATATATATATACATATATA
>NC_068982.1:89662832-89669946 GCF_001194135.2 Octopus bimaculoides | reverse complement strand
ATATATATATATATATATATAGCACATGGCTCAGTGGTTAGAGCATCAGGTTTACACTCGTGAGGTTGTGAGTTCGACTCTCAGACCAAGGTGTGAGTTGTGTTTTTGAACAAGACACTTTATTTCATGTTGCTCCACTTCACTCAGGTGTAGAAATGGGCACTGCTGGTTTTTACAAACAGCCTTGCCGAAACTTGTGCTTTAGAGGGAAGCATTTTAGGTGCAATCCTATGATTATACATGACCAAAGGGGGTCTTTACATATATATATTTATATATATTGAGAAAAAAGTTTGTCAAAATGTTAGAAAAAATTTTTTATTTCTTCATTATTATTATGAGCGCTTTGGTTCATTTCTCAAACTTATCAAATTAAATTTTGTGAATGTACAAACAGTACACTCTTTTACTTGTTTCAGTCATTTGACTGTGGCCATGCTGGAGCACCGCCTTTAGTCGAGCAAATCGACCCCAGGACTTATTCTTTGTAAGCCTAGTACTTATTCTATCACTCTCTTTTTTTCCGAACCACTAAGTTACGGGGATGTAAACACACCAGCATCGGTTGTCAAGTGATGTTGGGGGGGACAAACATAGACACACAAACATATACACACACATACATACATATATATATAAATATACATATATACGACGGGCTTCTTTCAGTTTCCGTATACCAAATCAACTCACAAGGCTTTGTTCATTTATGTAGAACAGATGTTTTTGGGGGGTTTTTTTTGAAGAGGAGAACTTTGTTTTTGGTTTTTGGGTGAGGTTCCATGACACCTAACACTCTATACACACACATATATATATATATATATACACACATACATACATAAGTACGTATGTACATACATGTGTGATACACACATACACATACGCACACACACACACACACAGACTTATATTCATAAATATATATCATTGTTACTGGTGAAGGCCAGTTTATAGGATTATATTATGAGTATATTTAGTGATAGTAATATGCATGTGGCACTTTAATAAATGTAAAAGACGTCAGCCATATTATATACACATATGTATGCATGGATGTGTGAAGAGATGGAAATGTCTCCATTCATCCATCACAATATCCACAATAATTTTTTAACCTACAATAAAATACATTGAAAGATAGAATGGAGCTATTGATGGTGAATGATTACATAAAAAGCATAGCAAAAACAAAATCAATCTTCACTGAGTGTTATTAGTCTCCATAGTATTGTGAGTAAAATACATTCATATATATATATATATATATATATATATATATTGTGTATATATATATATATATTGTGTGTGTGGGGGGGGGGTCATGTTTTTGTGTGTTTATAGACTATATTGAAAATTGTAGGAACAAATTGTTTCCATCAGTTTGGCAATGAATAAAATCAAGTCAATGACCGATTTAAACAGAAAAATAACAAATGAAAATCTAAAGTGACGAAAGGCCCATCAAAGATCTTCCCATGTAAATTGAACTTGTATGTGCATGTGTGTGTGCGTGTTTGAGTGTACATGTGTGTGTGGATGTGTGAATGTGCATGTGGGTGATTAAAAAGCTTAAAATCATCATCATCATTTAATGTCCATCTTCCATGCTGGATCATTTTGAATATTTGCATTTCTGTCCATAGAGTTTAATGATGTGTTGAAACAAAAGTAAACCAAACACACACACACACACACACACACACACACACACACACACACACAACATTGATTGAAACAACTACATGTAGAATTTGTTGCCTCTAAAGAAAATCAAAATTAAAATTTGCAGCTTCACTGGCATTTGTTATTCCATTTGAAACCAAATCAGTAGAATTGTTTTACAAGGGGAAAAAATCTAACTGCTAATGAAACTTAGTTTAGTGCTGTGATTAATTTTTTATGAAAAATATTCACCATGCTGAAAACATTACCAAAACAACAGCAGCACTGACCAAATTCAGAACACTGTGGAAAGACAGAAACATATCACTGAGCTCCAAAATTATGCTAATGAGATCACTAGTGATCTTAATATTCCTGTACACCTGCAAAACATGGACACTGACAGTAGAAATCGAAAGAAGAAACCAGGCTGCTACAATGAAATGCTTCAAGAGACATTTGGGAAAATCATATCGAGACTGTGTCACAAATGAGGAAGTGTAAAGGAGAATAAGGCAGGCAATAGGGCCTTATGAAGAACTTGTTATGCAATAAAGAAACACAAGCTCAAGTGGTCTGGGCTTGTCATCCACTCATCAGGAATGGCCACAACAATACAGGTAGCAATCTCATTATGTAACCCTGCGCTCATCAGAGGTAACCAATATGGAATGAAATATGGCCATATTTCATTCATATTTCATTCCATATCAACTACCTCTGAATAGCACAGGGTTATATAACCAGATTGTTAACTAACACTCCGTTAAATTGCTAGTGCAAAACTGGTAGGTAAGACTGCCCATAATGGATATATAATATTGTACATTTTGGATAATATACCCACTCTATTGACAGATATACAAGTGCATTTTTATCTGACTTATGGACTCTTAGATGACTTACACACACACACATGTAACTTACATTTCATTGGATCTAGAACTCACAGTGGATCTGGAACTCACAGTGGATCATGAAATTGTATGCCAGTGTTCATGTCTATATAATTTCATATGCATGTATATTTATATGGATGCGTTCATGTACATGTATATTCAAGTGTTTGGACATGTCCATATATGCATGGATATATACAGGAATGTTTGTATACGGTATATACATGGATATGCTGATCTCAACCCTAAATCGGTGTCCTTATTGAAATACTTTGATTCAAGTAAATCCTACAAATAATTACACACACACACACACACACACACACACACACATATATATATATATGCATGTATATAAAATAATAATAAATGAATATGAATGGAGCTGATTATTCAATAATATTACACCATACTTCCATTGAATGGTTACTTACTTGCTTATACAGGGTGGGGCAGAGAGGATGGACGTTTTTGAAAAATTTACAAAATCATTAATTTTAGATTGACATCAATGTGTTTGTATTGAATTAGCATTTGTCAAAATCAAGGGTCAAAAACAACATCTATCATGTGATGTCTGCTTTCATTGATGCATTTCTGAAGGTATTCTTGGAAGTTGGCCTCCACTCTCTCCAGCATTGCTCTGTTGATTTGGGTGATTTCCACGTGAGTAACTTCCTTTAAATCATCCACTGTATGGTGCTTATGCACATACACATGTGCCTTGAGGTTTCCCCACAAGAAATAATCACACATGGACAAATTGGGGGACCGAGGGGGCCAAGGAATGTCAGCAAACCTAGAAATGAGGCAGTCACTGAAGAGAGGGTAAAGAATGTCCATTGATGCTCTGGCTGTGTGGGCCATCACCCCATCCTACTGAAACCACACACATCGAATAGACATTCATCTTTGTTGTAATTCAGCACAAAGAAGTTGTTTATCATCTTGATGTAATGCTTGGAGTTTACAGTAGCAGCATTTCCATTATTGTATTCAAAAAGTAAGGACCAATGACAGTAGCTTTTCCAACAGCACACAAGATCATCAATTTTGGGCTGTGCAGTGGTATTTTGTGCAGTACTTTCAGATTTTCAGGTGCCCAGTAATGACAGTCCTTTTGATTTACCATGCCATTTGAGATAAAAATGAGCTTCATCACTCATTAACAAGATGAGGTTGTCATTTGCCTCAAAAATTGCTTCCATCTGACATGCGAAGTTAAGCCACTGTGCATAGTCCAATGGTTTCAACTGTTGCCCAATGACCAATTTGTACAGGTAGAAATGCAGGTCATCATTCAAAATATGCCTCACCAATTGATTACCAATGCCAAGTTCATTGAAATGCTTCTGAGCAGAATGATTCAGACTCCGTATCAAGACTTGTTTGATGCATTCCACATTTTCCAGGGTCTGTACCATTCGTGGTGTACCCACAGGTCTCCTATTTATTAGTGTACCTCTGTACAAAGTGCATTCACCCAACATAAGATTGTGTTATGCTGATTTTGGTGAATGTTGAAGTGGCGCTGAAACTGCTGTGACAAACTTGTTATTCTTCATGTAACTGTTGTCGGTAAACATGCAGTGCTCTATCATCCACAGCACCATGACTTCACAAGAAAAGAAAAGAAATGCTAAGTCACCACAGACTGAATGGTGCCTGTCAGACATATGTTCCTCCTGCAGGAGCTGAGTAATAGCCATTTCAAAAACGTCTGTCCTCTCTACACCACCTGTATTACATAATAAAGCAAAATAACCAAACCACATTGTCAGGCATCATTGTAAAATTGAAACACACACACACACATACACACATACACACACACATCAGCATATAAATTCTTAAATATGCTACAAAGCAAAAGTCAAATATATATATATGTAATTTTTATTTAATTGACAATTCTATTGTTTTCTTTGTTTAGACATTCGGTGGCAGGCGATGGTCAAGTGGTACCCAGAATGTGAACAATTCTGTTGAAACTCAAGTAACTTCAAAGAAAGGAACTCAAGGATTTGGTGGACCAATAATTTTCAAAAAAAAACATAGTTCAGGAATTGCTTCCTCCAAAGTGAGGTTCTGAACATTAAAAAATATTTCTCTCTCTCTCTTTCTTTCAAATATCCTGTCTTTTCTGTCAACATCTTCATCCAATTCTCTCTCTTTCCCCACCTTTATAAGTATATGCATGTTTAAAATTGTAATCTGTGTATCATACTAAATATATATGCACTATTGAAAGGCATGATGTTGTGGTTTTTGTCTGAGAAAACATTTTCCAGGGGCAATACAACATGTCCTTTTCTACTGTAGACTCACTTAGCCAAAGGGAACTTAGCCTCCCAGTCTGCACGGTGACATCCAGCCATAGAAACCATGCCAAAGCAAAATTAGAGCATGATGTAGTCTTCAGACCATTTGGATCCGGTTAAATTATACAATCAATGTCAGATGTTAAAAGACAATGATATGTCTGTATGCGTGTGTGTGTATGTGTGTGTATCTTTTAGTCTTAAGATTGTGTGAGGTTGTAAAGAAATGTTATTGTCATATATAGTGTCATTTGTTTGCAATCTTCAGTGAAATCATGTCCAGCGATTGTGCTGCTCATGTTTGAAAGACTAAAGGAAATATGACCTTGCTTGAAAATAGGTGAGGGTTAATGAGATGACAGAAGATACATCCAGCCAGAGAAAATTTGCTTCAACAAATTTCAACTGACTCATACTAGCCTGTAAATTGGAGATTAAAACAATGATGATGTCCAATCATGCAAACTTCCACTGATTGGCACAACCTAATAGCTATGGTAGTAGAATCTGAACTTCTGTATAATTTGAAATCAAACACATTAACCTCACAGCCATTATATGTCCTATGGCAGTTAGTTACTTTTTCTCCATGCAAACCTACAAAAGTCAACAGAGAGTGCTTTTATTGATTTCCTCTTTCTAAGTCCTAGATCTGCCTTGAACAAGAAGACCTATAATCAAAAGCATTCCAGTAAAGGCCTTTAAAATTTTTTTTTTTCTTTTTCATAAACAGTATATTTAGAACAAAATTATCAAAATGTCCTTCCTATTCTAAAGCATTAAGTTAAACATTTAAAGGGGTATAAAGCTGCTATTTCTAGTAGATGAAGTGACCAAGTAGAGGCTCCTTGTTGACTTGCTGTCAATATAATACTAATGCAGTTGTTGCTTATGGTGGAATATACCACTGGCCACTTGAAAGTTAAATAGACTGATACAGTGCTGGTGTAATAGGAGAAATATTTTTAAACTCTGAAATAAATGCGTGATACTTTATCATCTTGCTCATCTGCAATTTCTAAATTAATTAAATGTAATAACTTTGTCTATTTATCAATTCATGTTTAACATTATTTTCTTAATGGAAGTTCTTTCACACAGACCAAACACCCTATCAGTTTTCATTCTGAATTAAATTCAAAATATTACTGAATAATTTATAAGCAAAATAAAAATTATATCCTTATGTTGTTATACTGAAAAAGAAAAGAAAAATAATTAAATTAAAATACTAAATAATTGAATTGCAAAAGTTAATTAAGTTTGCAATATGTTTCATTTATATGTATGTGTTTGTTTGCGTATGTGTGTGTGGTGGTGGGGGGTATAGACTTCCTTTTGCTTCTATTCTTAGCAAACTTCATCTATTGTTCACATAATGAAGTTTGTATTTGAATATGCAAATTTAAGCACAATATCATCTATATTGCCAAGTACATGCTCATTTTTGTATAAGCTAATGTATAAATGCATGAACACAGATACAGGCAAACTTCTGTTGGCTAATAAGTGTGCATATGTGAATATTGGTCTATGTGTGTGTGTGAGCATCTGCTTATAGATAAATGAATACATGCTTATATATACCTTCAAGTACTTACATACTTAAATATGCACCACGCACACCTACACACACATAGCATATTTAAGTAAAGAGGACAGAGATAGATAATAAGTAGGTGAGCAATAAGGCAGTAGTTGGAAACTGAGTAAGTATATTAGGAGGAATATATTGACCATTGAGCCAGTGATATATATGTATATATATATTTGATGGACTTTCCCATCGAAAACAACATATGAACATTTAGCTTTTGCCAAACAACCTGCACAAATGTATATAGTGATCAAATGTATGTGCCTTACATTAACTCATTCCCTCCATCAAATTAACGCTGCCTGAACAGGCTCATACACTGCTTTCCATACACTTTCTGCAACTTTGTGTGAGCCTCTCAGCAGATATCGCCATGACAACTTTGTCATGGTCAATGCAATGATCATACACTACACACGTTCCTTCCAAGAACTGCTGTAAACAGCAGAAGTGAGTTACAATATTAAAACTTAGTGTACATGCACAGCAGAGTCGAAGGTCAATCTGTACCAAGCAGCTTTACTCTGAGTGCTTTAGCTTCATTACTATGGCAACAGTCCGGATACTTATTGATCATACCTCATATACTGTACTCTACTACATTCTTAACAGAATATACCATAACTATATAT
>NC_068982.1:89656812-89658624 GCF_001194135.2 Octopus bimaculoides | reverse complement strand
TATATATATATATATATATATATATATATATATATATATATATTATACACACATATATATATATGTTGTATATTTATATATATATATATATATATATAAATATATATATATATATATATGCATCTACACATACATATACATATGTATATACACACATGTATATACACACATGCACACCAACATACTCACACCCATACATATAAAGATATATATCCACACACATACCCATATACAAACATATCTATGCATAGATATATTTATATAGGGGCATTACTACAGAATAATGCCACACACTGGACTTCCCAAATAAACACATTTAATTTCCCTTATGAATTTTTTTACACACTGGCTTCCTGATAAAATTCTTGTAAAAGATTTTTATCCTTTTTTTGAATTTATTAATACTCATAGATATATATAATACATATTATATATACACCTGTACACATATACATACAGTGGCGGACAGGGTCTAAAAATATTGGTTGCCAGGAGACTAAGCAGGCCCACCTGCATCTACAATGCTATCATTTAATTTTTTTTTTTTTTTGTTAAAAGTATTCTTTTCAACTGTCTACAAACACAGCCAGACTGAAATAATTAATGCATTCTTCCAGGAGTGAATAAAAAATTCTCAAACTTAGGGGAATGGGCCCCTTAGATACTAACATGGGCCCCCCCATGTATGGATTCTAATGGCACAGGGGCCCACTTGCCATTGTGCAACCTGGCAATCTAGTCAGTCCGCCACTGTATACATATTATATTTATTTAGACACATACATATGCATATACCCACATGCACACAAATTCGGATATGCACCTGAGGAAACAACTAAATCTCATAAGGCAGGGAAACAGTTGTATAATCTTGTACTTGCACACCTGGAGCACTAAGTTGCATTGAAACAATTGCAGTGATTAAAAAATATATGTCCAGCCATACCCCTTCTTGTTGACTCCAATTTCTTCAATTATATATATATATATATATATATATATATTACTACAGAATAATGCCACACACTGGACTTATATATATATATATATATTTATATAGTGCTATGCTAAGAAACAGTACACAGTACCAGAAATTTTGATACTGGTCAAATATAAGAAAACTACTCCAAATCATTGTTAGTATATCTGTGTAAGTGTAGTTTGGGTCAGCTAGTTTGTAATGGCATTGAGTCATACAAGTTATAATAATGAAGTGAATCTAAATAATGATCTTTGATTTGACTTCATCATTACAATGAATGTATATATACATATATATACATATATATAGATAGATAGATATATGACAAGTTGATTCAGAAGGATTGCTAGACACTGGGAAGATGATTTTGTCAAACCATTTGGGTCCAAATGGAAAAGAAGGAAGGTCAGAATGGAAACCCATTGTGCCCACCAATATATCAGAACAACTGGTAATAAAGTTATGTATGTATGTACGTATGTATGTATGTACGTATGTATGTATGTATGTATGTATGTATGCATGTACATATGTATGTATGTACATACATATGTATGTATGTATGCATGTACATATGTATGTATGTATGCATGTACATATGTATGTATGTACGTACATATGTATGTATGCATGTACATATGTATGTATGTACGTACATATGTATGTATGTACGTACATATGTATGTATGTACATACATATGTATGTATGTACATACATATGTATGTCTGTACATACATATGTATGTCTGTACATACATATGTATGTATGTATGTACATATGTATGTATGTATGTACGTACACATGTATGTATGTATGCATGTACATATGT
>NC_068982.1:89651571-89656395 GCF_001194135.2 Octopus bimaculoides | reverse complement strand
GGGGGGGGGGTATATATATTTGCATGTAAATATACACATATGCATATATGTATGTATACATACATATATTTACATATATGAATATATATCGTAGCTATGTGGTAAGAAGTTTGCTTCATAACCACATAGTTCCAGATTCAGTCCCACTGCATGACATCTTGGACAAGTGTCTACTACTATAACCTTGAGCCGACCAAAGCCTTGTGAGTCAATTTGGTGAACAGAAACTGAAAGATGCCTGTTATATATATATGTATATATTTGTGTGTGTGTATCTGTGTTTGTTCCCCTGACCATTACTTGACAACCAGTGTCAGTGTGTTTACGTCCCTGTAACTTAGTGGTTTGGCAAAGAGACCAATAGATTTAGTACTAGGCTTACAAAGAATAAGTTCTTGAATCGATTTCTTCAACTAAAAGTAGTGTTCCAGCATGGCCACAGTCAAATGACTGAAACAAGTAAAAGAATAAATGAGTATAATTATAAACATACAAATATATGTAAATGTATGATGTTAGTTTTCTGCTACAATTTCTACTACATCGTTTATTGTATTAAATCGACTTATACATATGGAAAATAAATCTGTTCAAAGATTTGAATGTCTAAAAATTTCTGATATTTCTTTTCTGTTTCTCTGTGTCAATTTTATTTGAGCAGGATATCAGTCCCAAAGGTTCAAGCAGCTCCAGCACATTTAGTAGTTGTGAGTCAACATCAAAAGCTACTTACAGCCATCAGCAAACTCCTAGCCCAACCCGTAAATCAAAATCTGAACCCAGTAAAAACTTCTTGAATGACCCAGTGATAAACCAAATTCAAACAACCAACTATTTGCCAGGCTTTAGATCAAGGAATATTACATACAGCTTTACAGAGCATTACCATTCCAGGCGACGGAAACGATCGCTCAATGCTGGCAGATGTCTTCCCTCTTCTGAAAGTAGATCAATCGCTATCACACATTCAACACAATTGTCTTTCTTGGATTTTGTGGATTTA
The DNA here is from genome assembly GCF_001194135.2 of Octopus bimaculoides. Taxonomy (NCBI): domain Eukaryota; kingdom Metazoa; phylum Mollusca; class Cephalopoda; order Octopoda; family Octopodidae; genus Octopus; species Octopus bimaculoides. The sequence continues at coordinate 89,655,392 of NC_068982.1, read as the reverse complement.
TTCAAAGCATTTGAGTTACGCTGTCGTAAGGATTTAAAAGATTTATTTGAACAGTTTGCCATTACCAAAACACTTGCAGAGATTGAAGAAACAGTTTCCTATGACTATCACATGTACAAACCATCAACTAAAGACATGGGTAAGAACTTTTCCTTGTTTTCTTTTCAACTGTCTCAAACTGGAAAGTGTGGAAAGTTGGAGGTGTTATGATATAACTCCAAATCAAACTTGTTTTTCAAGAACTATCATCATCATTATTACTTAATGAATGTTAAATGATGATGATAATGACGGCAGTTCTACTAAAGCAAGTTTGATTTAGGGTTTCACAATAACAGCAACATAAACTCTTCAGGTTTCAATTGTAATTAAAAATATTCCAGTTAAGATCACACTGTCATTTTAGCAATAGCTAAGGCTACTTTACTGAATGAGATATTACTTTTTTCACAGTAGCATAATAGAATTGCAAATTGGCCACTATTTGTAGCAGAGCAAGCTGCTTAAGTGTTGCCTCACTGTCTTGTAGGGAGGATATTTTTTAAAGAGTCATGTAGTAGGAATCAAGAAAAAATACAAATCCTTGAGAGTTCGAAGCCTACAGGTTTTCCTATATTGAGACAGAACCACTTTCATGAGACAGAAAATTATTATTATTATTATGAAGGTGGTGAGGGGGAAGAATTGTTAGCGTGCTAGATGAAATGCTTAGTGGTATTTCACCTATCGCTACATTCTGAGTTCAAATTCTTTGCTTTTCATTCTTTTGGGGTCAATAATTTAAATACCAGTTGAGTACTGGACCTGATGTGATCGACTGTCCCCTCCCAACAAAATCCAAGCTTTGTGCTTATAGTAGAAAGGATTATTATTATTATTATTATTATTATTATCATTATTATTATTATTATCATTATTATTATTACTATTGAGTGAGAGAGCAGTGCATGCCATCAAAGTGACACTAGAGTAAAATATACGAAGCCCAGTAATCATAACTACCTGTCTGATAAGGGTACACCAGGCACATGTATCACAAACATATGTGCACAATGCATAATCTTGCAGGTGGGGCCCAGTTAGAATTTTCTTCAGGTCGAGTATCCCATCCCACTCAAAAGGTCCCTGAATAAGGTACTTTAAGGGTGTTAAGCAAAACACCCATGTTTCCAAAGGTGAATTATTCAAAACCCCAAAGAATTCCTCTCAACACATGGCTATGATGCTCCCCTACTACTTCTGCTTGTGATCAGAGATGCACATATCATCAGTCACTATGGGGCATGCTCAACTGGTTAAGGTCGAACAACTCACAAGCAAACCTGTGGTATCGAGCAGAATATTTGTTGTTGTCCATCTTTTTACCAAAACAAAACATTATTATTATCATCATCATCATCATCATTGTTATTATTATTATTATTATTATTATTATTAAGGTGAGCTGGCAGAATCACTAGAATGTTAAATAAAAGGCATCACTTCTAGCTCTTAACATTCTGAGTTCAAATTTGGCTGAGGTCAATTTTGCCTTTCACCCTTCCAGGGTCAATAAAGTAAGTACCAGTTGAGTACTGGGGCTCATATGAGCCACTCTCTGCCTCCCCTGAAAATTGCTGGCCTTGTGTCAAAATTACTATCATAAAAATTATAATATTTAAATTATGTATCTCAAAAGACAACTGAGTGCATATACAAATTTAAAACAATTCTTGGGAGGGAGACTTAATCCATCACCTAGTTTAATGCCACCATCTGGCACCTTTTGGTGCCTTTAGCAAAGTTTACTCTGCTACAAGTATTCCAGCCAGGTCTCCATTTTGTTTAGAACCTCTTCTTTCCTTCTGGGCAAACCCTTCCAGCTCCTGTCTTTGTTAAAACTCATGTGTATGGCAGGCTAGCTCAGTATATCTCAAGGTCCGGCACACACTCCACCAGTGGGGCATAAAAATATTTTGGTGGGGCATGGATTACTTCAGAAATGGAAAATAAGCCAATAACAAGAGAGTAAAACTTGCAATGAAGTTTTCATTAAAACTTCACTTGAATATATGTGTTCAAGATGGCAAGCTGACAAAATCATTAGCATGCCAGGCCAAATTCTTAGCAGCATTTTGTCCAGCTTTATGTTCTGGGTTCAAATTCTGCTAAGGATGCTTTTGACTTTCATTCTTTCAGAGTCGGTAAAATAAGTACCAGTTGAGCACTGGGGTCAATCTAATTGACCTATTCCCTTCCCCGGTATTACTCCCTTTTGCTCTTTTACTTGTTTCAGTCATTTGACTGCGGCCATGCTAGGGCACCGCCTTTAGTCGAGCAGATCAACCCCGGGACTTATTCTTTGTAAGCCCAGTACTTATTCTATCGGTCTCTTTTGCCGAACCACTAAGTGATGGGGACATAATCACACCAGCACCGGTTGTCAAGCGATGCTGGGGGGACAAACACAGACACACAAACACACAAGCTGACCATGATGCAATGGTCAAACTTGACCAAATGTGTTTTATTTTTCGACATACAGTCCATACACTTATTCCATCGATGTTGCAGCGCTTGGACTTCCATGGTATAGAAGCCCTCATCCTGACCCTCAAAAAAAGTCCTCAACAGCAGATATGACCTCATCATTGGTCTGATACCGCCTCCCAGCCAAGAGTTTTTTTCAAACTGAGGAACAGAAAATAATCAGATGGTGCCAAATCAGGAGAATATGGAGGGTTATCAACCAGTTCAAAGTCACAGTCCCACACAGTAGTCATTACAACCACAGACTTGTGTGCAGGAGCATCATCCTGGTGAAGCAGGTTCCCATTAGCTATCTGATTAACATTTAAACATCTGTCATTCATCACCATGTTGTGAACACTTTGATGTTTACTTGAGTGGTGGCTGTGACAGAACGTCCAGACCTTGGGTCATCTTCAAGATTTTCCCTACCCTTCTTCAATTCAGCTGCCCACGTTTGCACAGTTGATAAAGCTGGAGCATCATCCTCTAATGTAGCAACCATGTCAGCATAAATGTCCTTGGGAGCTAACTCCTTTTTCTGCAGATATTTGATAACACTACGGGGCCAAATATCTCTAGTACCACTTTTCCAAGTCCTCAATTCTTTATCCAATGTGGATTTATTTGGAAAGAAAACATGCAGTTAGCATCAGAAAAGGTTGAATTTAATACATACCAGGTATAATTACTGTATGGTGGTAACTCCTTCTTAGTCATCCTATGAACTTTTCACCTCACCCTCGTAGCTCAATAAACGGAGAGAAGTCTTCAACTCAGAGATTATATCATATGAGGGGCTGAATTCGGAAATCAGCTAAATATATATGGCACATCATTATGCAGCACGAGGAACATTCCTCTAAACGCTCAAATAGCAGTGAGCTATATCACATCATAGTGCCAATTTACAGCTAAGCAAAAGAATAACAGCTTTTGCTAGGAACACAGTTAAAGTTTTGGTCGGTGTGCTTGCATTTTAATGAATCAGCCATCTGTGATGCTCATCCATCATGTCACTAAATCTTGTATTTTATAATACAATTTCTGTAAAGCTGCTTTGTCAGTGTCAAGGGAAATAAAACTAAACAGTTTGACATATCTATCAGAGCTGACAGGAAATGGGCTATTGTAGCTTCTGTATGTATATATGTATGTATGTATATATATATATATATAAAGATATATACATACATATATATATATACATACATATATATATATACATACATATATATATATACATACATATATATATATACATACATATATATATATACATACATATATATATATATATATATATATATATA
>NC_068982.1:89635255-89650881 GCF_001194135.2 Octopus bimaculoides | reverse complement strand
ATATATATATATATATATATATATATATATATATATATATATATATATATATACACACATATACATACACAGGTGTATAAGTATCTACTTATTTATCAAGCTATCTATTTATTTATACATAGATGTGTGTGTGTGTGTGTGTGTGTGTGCACGTGTGCATGTGTGTACTTGTTTCAGTTTTCCTTATAGTAGCAATTTGACTATGCTAAACTATAATTATTTACAGGCTGCAAGAATCAGATTATATCTAACCCTACAGCAAACTCCACCAAGGATCCAAAATGACCTAACAACCTCCTCATCTATGTAAAAACATTAAAACAACATAAAAAACAAACAACGAAATACAAAGCACTAGAAATTGATAACGAGTGGAGACTTAACTGGACAGTGAAATCCAATTTAACACAACAGGAGAATTTTCCTCATCTCTTGTCCAATGGATAGAGTTGTGATTTTGACACCCAAAGCAGGATTACTTTTTCTATTGATGGTAAACAACCTTAGAAAAATGATCAAATGCTATTTGGGAATGTAGAAACCACATTTTTGTATTAGGTCTACAAAGAATGATCATACATTGTCAAAATATCAATATATTCAGCACAATTAAAACATGTAAATCATTATAATCTCTTCTAAATATGTTATTCACTAATATACATTAGAACTATACTATAACTTACACACAAATCATACATACCAATCTGTATAGGGAAAATCAAAATTTTCATATCTTTTCATTTTTTTTTTTTTTTCTTTTCAAAGTTTCAGCTCAGAGCTGCGGCCATAATTTCTAACTACGAGGGTAGGCTGAAAAGATCATGGACTGACTATGAAGTAATGATGCTAGACCTATGAAATCTTGCATGCATTAATTTATTAATTTAAACCCTTCTTATTAATAACTGTATTGTTTCTTTCCAGGTAAACTGACATCTGACTGTTCAAAAGTAACTAGTAGCAATAATAGATAGGACGTTGTGATCACTGCGATACAGGTTCCCAGCCAAATGTTTTTTTTTAATGTTGGGAACAGATGGTAGTCAGATGGGGCCAAATCAGGAGAATAGGGATGATGATTAACCAGTTCAAAGTCACAGTCATGCAGAGCAGCCATTGAAACCAAGGACTTTGTGGTGGAGCATTTTCCTGATGAAACAAAGTCTCTTTCATCAGTTTTCTTGGGCATTTGTTCTTGATAGCTTTTTGTATCTACCTCAGCAAGTTGGCATAGTACTCTCCATGGGTGGTGTGGTCTTTTGAATGGTGTGGTCAATAAGCACAAAGCCTTTTGCATGCTGAAAAACAGGCCATCATCTTCCCTGCAGATGAAACGACCTTAGTCTTCTTTGGAGCAGGCGAGGAGGTGTGTTTCTACTGCATGGATTGTCTGTCTCCAGCTCAAAGTGATAAACCCAACACTCATCCTGGGTTAAGAAATGTTCAAGGAAACCAGCTGGATCTGCCTAAAACGATATCAGATTTTCCCGTGAAGTAATCAGCCTGCTGCGCTTTTCATCAGGTGTCAGAAGACAAGGCACCCACCAAGCAGAAATCTTTATCATGCCAAATTCATAGTGCAGAATATTCTCAACTATTTCATGGGATATGCTTATAGTATAAGCTATTTGACTTATATCAGTCACCTGTCATTCATCACCACATGGTGAATATAATTAGTGTTTCCACATTAGTGGCAGTTGCTGGATTCCAGACCTTAGGTCATCTTCAAGACTCTCCCTTCCTCTCCTAAATTCCACTGCCCACATTTGCACTGTTGATAAAGCTGGAGTGTCATCTCCTAATGTAGCGACCATGTCAGCATAAATGTCCTTGGGGGCTAAACCCTTTTTTTGCAAGTACTTGATAACACAATGATGCCGAATTTTGTCGATTTTCAAAAGAAGTCACTACTAGTTACTTTTGAAGTCTTCTTTGAACAGTCAGATCTCAGTTTACCTGGACAGAAACAATGCAATTATTAACAAGATGAGTTGAAATTAATGCATGCACGATTTCACAGGTCAAGCATCACTCCTTCATAGTCAGCCTATGAACTTTTCAGACCACCTTTGTAATATATAGAGGCAAAGAGATGGTTAAGAAACATGCTTTTCAAGCATATGGTTTTGGGCAAGAGTCTACTGATAGCCCATGCCAGATGAGTAAATTTGACAGATAGCAATTATGTGGAAATCCACCATATACAATGATAATAATAATAATTATTATTATTATCATTATTATTGCATTTTCTCTGCCTGTACATACTGAATTCAAACTCCACCGTGGTTGACTTTACCTTTCATCCCTTCAGGTCGATAAAATAAGTACCAGTTAAACACTGGGGTCAATGTAATCGATGTAAACCCTTCCAGTAAAACTGCTGGCCCTGTGCTAAAATCTGAAACCATTATTATTGTTGTTGTTGTTGTTGTTGTTGTTGTCGCTGTTGTTGTTGTTGTTATTCTTATGATTATTATTATTTATTTTTATTATTGTTGTCATTATTATTGTTGTTATTGTTATTATTATTATTATTATTATTATTATTATTATTATTGAGCAACACATGCCATCAAGGTGACACTGGGGTAAAATATACAAAGCCCAATATACCCATCAGACTACCCATCTGATAAGGGTACACCAGGCACAACCATATGTGCGCTACATGGTGATTTCATATCAAGCTAATGGGACTGTTTTCTTCAGGTTGAGTAGCCCATCCCACACAAAAGGTCCCTGAATAAGGGTTGTTTAAGGATGTTGAATGAAACACCCATGCTTCCACAGGCAAATTATTCAAATCCCAAAGAATTCCTCTCAACACATGGCTATGATGCTCCCTCACTACTTCTGCTCATGATCAGAAATGAATATATTGTCAGCCAGGAAAGGATATACTCAACTGGTTAAGGTCAAACAACTGACAAGCAAGTCTGTGGTACTGAGCAGAATATTTGCTGTAGCCCATCTTTTATACCAAGACAAAACATGTATTTGATAACACTTCCAATCAGTTAAAATCATAAGCCATGAGAGCCAGTGCCTGGTACTGCATCAGGGCATTTATCATTATTATTATAACCATTATCATTTATCATTATCATTATTATTATATTTTAAATGTGTTGGTGTCATTGTCAACCAGTTGTCAATCAGTGTTGGTTTGTTTATGTCCCCATAACTTGGTGGTTCGGCAAAAAAAAACAGACTTTAAAAAAAAATAAATAAATAAATAAAATAAGTACTGTGGTTGACTAAAACCTTTCATGGTGGTACCCCAGTATGGCCACAAACCAATAAATGATAACACAAATATATATAGTTTATAAATTAACTACATATTAATAAATATAACAATAAAAACATGTTTTGCTTCAAAGAGCAATATACAATGAGGTCTGACTTTCAGTGTGTTATGTTGTTGGCACTCCGTCGCTTACGACGTCGAGGATTCCAGTTGATACGATCAACAGAACAGCCTGCTCATGAACTTAACGTGCAAGTGGCTGAGCACTCCACAGACACATGTACCCTTCACGTAGTTCTCGGGGATATTCAGCATGACACAGTGTGACAAGGCTGACCCTTTGAAATACAGGCACAACAGAAACAGGAAGTTAGAGTGAGAGAAAGTTGTGGTGAAAGAGTGCAGTAGGGTTCGCCACCATCCCCTGCCGGAGCCTCATGGAGCTTTAGGTGTTTTCGTTCAATAAACACTCACAACGCCCGGTCTGGGAATCGAAACCGTGATCCTATGACCACGAGTCCGCTGCCCTAACCACTGCGTTATGTAATCTGGATTGTAAAGTGATGTACAAGGGAATATTGAGACATCATGGAAGAGAAGAGTGTACAAAATGATACTAGCACGTTTGCTCTTAGTGTCAGTGGAAAAAAAGAGACATGGAAATGCTAAATTGAGTGGTTGTTATACGAGGAGAATATAAGAAAAAAAGGAAGACCTGTCATTGAGATTGACAATTGTATGAGAAAGAGGAATGGAGGTTATGCAATTGGAGAAGGCTTAAATATCTAGCAAAGTAGATAACAGGAACTCATCTATATAGTCATGGATATGTTACACTAAAAAGCAGCAGCATCTTCAACTGCTATCAATTTTTTCTCAGCTCATTTGAACTCTGTTGTTCACATTCACTAAACTTTTGCATCCAGCAGAGCCTGCTTACCACATTTCTTTTGAATCTTCACACATCTTCCACATTCAATGCTCATTTTGCTACCATGCAACATAGCACTCCACATACAAGCCTCATACAGTTTGCTCTTGATTTGGAAAGAGAATCCTGTTGTTGTCAGAGAAAATACTTGCTCACAGAATCTTTTCTAGCCCTTTCTCATTCTGGCTGCTATACTTTTATAAGACCCTGTAGAAGCTGTTGTTGTTTAACCCTCACTCATTACTGATCAAGAAGACTTATAATGAGAAGCATTCTAGCCATAACCATTTTGTCTTTTCCTATACCTAGTTCTACATTATCCAATGTGTCCTTTTCTTAAGATTACAGGTTGCTATTTGATGGAATTTTTGTTGCTATTTTTAGCATGTCAAACAACCTTATATATATATATATATATATATATATTGTTGTACTTGGGGATGGTCATATTGCCAGTTTAGCCAATAAAATCACACGCACTGAATATTTGGTGTTAATTTGCTTCAGCTTTATATTACATTATATTACATTAATCCTATTTCGGCCATATATATATATATATATATATATATATATATATTGTTGTCTCTGGTCTAGTAGCCAGTTTGTGTGACATGCAGGTGTTACCTAAGATCATTATTGGTGGTATTTTGACCTCAAATCCTGCCCAGGTCAACTTAGCCTTACATCAACTTTTTTCTTTTTTCTTACAAGATGGACAAAAAGGGTTAAAAAATTAATAGTGCAGTATAGTTGATCATGGAACTGTTAAAACTTTAGATGAGATGTCTTACAGTGCTGTTTCACTCTTTTGTGCACTGACAGCATGTCTTACAGTGCTGTTTCACTCTTTTGTGCACTGACAGCATGTCTTACAGTGCTGTTTCACTCTTTTGTGCACTGACAGCATGTCTTACAGTGCTGTTTCACTCTTTTGTGCACTGACAGCATGTCTTACAGTGCTGTTTCACTCTTTTGTGCACTGACAGCATGTCTTACAGTGCTGTTTCACTCTTTTGTGCACTGACAGCATGTCTTACAGTGCTGTTTCACTCTTTTGTGCACTGACAGCATGTCTACATTGTCACTGGTGCCAAGGAGTTTTGGTTCTATAGTAGTAGCGTCTCCCTGGTACTGCAGTGATGGGGTTGAGAGTGGAGACACTTGCATGCATGGGAAACTGCCAATTTTCCACATTAATAAAAAAACAACAACTTTGCTCTGGCTTGGTCACACAGAAGCAGGTAAATAGTGTTCTACCATCTAAAATTGTTCGTTTTTAATCTATCAAATAATGGTGTCATCAGAAGGAATGTAATTTTCGTAGAGGAAAGGGAATATTGCTGGTTGTAAACTGAATGATAAGGTTGGTTGAATAATGATAAAACATTGCTATTAATTATTTTATCACTTCACAAACAGATGAAAGACAATGTCAGTACCAGAGGGATTTATAACCCAAAGTATAGAGACAAAACTAAATAACAGGCTAGAGACCCCTGCTGCCAATGTTAATCAATTAAATAGTGATATTTAGTAGTAGCTGTAATGTTTATGCCTTTTAAGAAGCAAGAGAAATACATTTTGAATTTTTGTTGCTGCTGAAGTATGATGTATACGTTGCTATGTTCCCCTCTATTCTTATTTAGTTATGTGTTTTTCTCTCTTTTTATAACTGGAATACTCTCAATGCCTTTATTCCTGTGATAAATTGATTGCTGTCTTATCAGTTATTGGTTTTAACAAGCAGAAGAGATATTTTGTATTCTAAGTTGGTAAAGCACAAATTAAATTTTTATATCACCTAGTTAAGATAGACTATGTGATCAAAATTGACTTTCTGTCACTGGACTAAGTAACACATATGGGTAAATGATCAGTAATTGATTTAGGTCTACATCAGGTCACTGCATGAAACCAATGCTATAAATTATTCATCCTTAGTATATTAAACAGGACTAATCAGTGTCACAGAGAAATGAACATTATTCAGGTTTTCTTAATTAACTCATTTCTCTACTTTTTATCCCTGATACTGCATCACCTCTTCTTATGCCTACATTAATCACCTTTCCTATGTTTTTTCACTTTGGAGTGTTAACCTGCTTGATCATCATCTTGCCCTTGTTTTCTCTACAGCTGTCAATTCACTTTCACTAGTTTCAAAAACACCTTCAGGCCAAGCCATTTTTTGTTTTAAATATTACATAAACAGAAAACCAGATAATTAATTTGTGTTGAAAATATCTTTTCTTGTTTATAAGATAAACATAATAGAATGGCAAAATAGTAAATGACTGGACCAAACGATTTACATCATCATAGAACACTATTTTTCCATGCTGGCATGGATTGGTCAAGTCTTACAAAATCTCACTGGTGCTTCATCATGTCCCCTGAAGTGACCCTTAATCTTACTCTCTGCTGTGATTCTTCAACACCTGGTGCACACAACAGAAGAGAACAAATAAGCAGAATTGTTACAATGGCAAAAAAAAAAAAAATTTGTGATATTCAGTTGTGTGCCTTTAAATACTGAGTTCAAATCTCACCAAAGTTAACTTACCCATTTATCCTTCCAGTGTTGATAAAATAATTATCACTCAAGTACTGGAACCAATTTAACCAGCTATATTCACTTACTACCCACCCCAACTTCAAATCATCATATTTAACCCTTTAGCATTCAGGTTATTCTGTCACATGTTATGCCTATTTAGTCAGATTGTTTTAAATTAATCATGTATTATCTTACAGCTTTGAGATTTTCATAATGTGATTGCTTATTTTAAGGTAGGTGTGAGAGGCTGGATCTGGCTAGTTTGAACATAAAATATGTTGAATATTTTGGCCGGATGTGGCCTGTTTGAATATTAAAGGGTTAAACCCTTGTGTCTGTGTTAGGATTCAACAGGTCACTTTCATCATCTTAAGTATAAATCCTATTGAGGATTAACTGCCTACTGACCCCTTACTTTACTTACTTAAGCCCTTCATTCCCCATGGCTCTTAGGCCATTGATGACTTTTCTCCCCTGTTCTCAACTATCAGTTGTCTTTTCTGCTTCTTTCCAGTTGGATCCCTGCTTTTTCAGCTCTGCCTCAGTATCCCATCTTCAGCTAATTTTTGGTGGCCTTTCTTCTGCCTTCCTTGTGGGTTCCAGATCAGAGCCACATGTGTTGTGCAGGGTGTTGGCCTCCTTTCAGATTTTGCTGCATTGTGCCAGTGGCATGTAAAAAGCATCCACTACACTCCTGGAGTGGTTGGCATTAGGAAAGGCAACCAGCTGAAGAAACCATGCCAAATGAAACTGAAATCTGGTGCAGCACACCAGCTTACTAGTCTTCAGTCAAACCATCCAACCAATGCCAGCATGGAAAACAGATGTTAAATGGTGATGATGATGTCATGTGTTTCTTTGAGGGAAGACCCTTCTCTTCCAGGTTTTGTTGGTTTTGAATTGTCATCAAGACTTCAGTAACTTTGCATTTTCTAGATACAGGTGTTGGTCCTATGGAAACCGATTTTTTCCTCCAGGATGAGATGGTCCATATAAGTCTGGTTTCAATCCTTAGACCTTCCTAGCATAGGAGGCCCAACTGGGAGATTGCACTACACTGACATAACTCACAAGGGTCATCGAGGCACACAGGTAACCACACAGCAACAAGGACTGGACCTTGTGGTAGGCCTGCCATTCAGTTTGGGTCAAATAAGATACATATTAGTCTATGTACTATGTCCCCTCCTACACTATGTATTTCTCTTTTGTCTCCCTTAGAAATTAATTGCCAAGGAACCCTTATCAGTCAGCCATCTTATAAACTCAATTGTAGTTGTCTAGTTTCAAGTCAAAATTTTGATCAAGGGCATTCTCACTATGACTACCCTGTCATTTTGTGAGGATGTCTTGGACTACATTACTAAATGTGTTCTTCCCTTTTTTAAGAATTTAAGATGTAATTTGAGAGAGATTTGCTTACTATTTCTATCAGGTTGAATAACTACATGGAGCTCTCTCATCTTGACGTAGATAATTATATTTTGGAGTGAATATGTTGCAAAATTTCTAAACTATGATAATATTAAAAAAATACGGTATAATATAACTTTCATTTGTTGTGAGATGTCTTCAAGCAAGCTTCTAAACTAAATTTACTTGGCAGGTCTTCCAGATCACTCATCACCTTCCAGGGATATTCTTCCACTTTTGAAGCACCTGTACCACTTGAAAAATTGTGTATGACCCATTACCTCATTGCTGTAAGCTTGTTGAAGCACTTTTGATGACTCTGTAGCAGACTCCCAAGTTCAATACAAAATTTCAAGTTGGCTCCTTGTTCCAACTTTATGTCTATGACAAAATCACAGTCTACAACATACACATGATTACAAAAACACTAATTTAACAACACGCGAAGCAAACGCATCTATATCACTTGGCACACTGTCTCATGAAGATCACTGCTAGCTATCACTGTGCATGCAAATGTGTGCTGCCATCTGTTGGTGCACTACAAAACTAGACCAGGAACTTTATGATGCTACCTCATAATTTTATGAAATGGATTTAAGGCTATAAGTAATCATCATCATCATTTAACGTCCTCCTAATATTGAAAATACAAGATAACTGGTTCTGTACCTATAGAACAATTTTCATGAAATATTTTTTCTAAGTGGGAAAGAAAAGGGGAATGATTGGAAAGAAACAAAATTTGTTCCAATTTTAGAAAAAATACACATACCTAACCTTAGAGACATTGATGTTAACTATACATAACTACCAATTGAAGAAGTTGCAATCTGTATTCAATTTTTGTCATATTACTTCATCATGCTTAGTTTGATATGTTAGCATAGTAAGATAGTTTTATATAGTACAACTAGTTGGTCATATAAAATGATCAAAGAACATTTCACATGATAAGATAAAATTCTAAGAAACCAATTTTCTTTCTGCCAATACTGGTTGCAAATCAACTGTTCAATTCACATATGAAACACAGCAGTTTAGTGTACCCTGATTACTGGTCAAGTAACACACACAGTACTTTGAGACCCCTTCCTATTCAATATCCATCTACATTTATAATATTTGATGTTTTTGTTTTAGAAGCAATTTTGATTTTTTGTATCTCTCTTTTAAATGAACAGAATGAGATACTAATATTGATCCATATACATTACCATTGTGAAATAGCAATCATTTAAGTCTTCAAAGAATCAATAAATAACCTCCAGACATTAGTTTGCTATTCGATTCTTAGATAGCACGTCAATCTTGAACTGTCCTTATACAAATCTAGATCATATTCCTCTGTAAAAAAAAAAATTAAAGATTGCACAAAATATTTCTTGCACTTCTAACCAGGCAAAAAATAATAAATTGTTTTTCCTGCAGTATACACCCCAAAAGATCTACAGATTCTATGGACAGATTCAAATCCCCAACTAATTCATTTAGTTCAGTTTATGTTAAAGGCTTACTTATGCTTTGGTAATCTTCTTCGGGTTACTTAAACAATGTTATTATCTGAATTTGACTGAGAATGTGTATTATGCTGATTTGAACTGTCAGGTAACTGAGTGAGTAGAATGCTTTAGCTGTGGGGTATGGGTTTGATAGCTGATGAAGATTTGGGTACTGAAAAATTTCTTTGTTCCAGGTATTTAACAATACATGAACAGAGCTATCAATCAGTATAATTTATAGAGTCATGTTTTCTACCATGGCTCCAATTCCATATGTATGACAATCCTAGAAGCCAAACTTTTTACCGTGATCTCCTAATTTTATTCTGAAGTTGGTATGATAAACTCTTTATATTTTGGTTTTAATTTTCAGCAACAAATTCAGTACTCAGTACATTATATAGCAAAATATATTTTGCTTATTGATGTGACCTCTTGAAGCCATTATCAAAAACTGTAAAGTGAATTTATGATTTATGTCTAAAATGCCTGTGAAATAAATATACACATAAACTTTTTGCAGATAATACTATGTGTGGTATTTAAGTTCAGAAAATATACATTTAAAAGCTTTTATTACATGTTATCAGTTAATGTGATAAATGTCCAAAGAGGATATCAGTAATGAGAAAATATTTTTAAAAATTGTTTTATTAATAGCTGCAAAAAGCTGATGATAGGAGAAATGGATATAAGTTTTTCATTTGGCACACCAAACAGCATTAGAATTGCTTCTCAGATTTGATGTAGTCTGCTGTTATTTATCTTTAATTTACCAAAACTCAAAATGATATGGTTGTTGTATGTAAATTTCCAACAGTATTAAACTATCATCATCATTTAACATCTGTTGTCCATGCTGGTATGGGTTTGGATGGTTTGACCAGAGCTGGCAAGCTGAGGAGCTGCAACAGGCTCCAGTCTAATTCGGCATGGTTTCTATGGTTTGATGCCCTTCCTAATGTCAATCACTTTACAGAGTGTACTGGATGCTTTTATGTGGCATCACATGAGCACTTTTATGTAGCACCAGCATGAGTGCTTTTTATATGGCACCAGCCCAGGATTCTTGCAAGCCAATCCTCTTTATCAGAGTGACTGGCTCCAAACACTTCTACTGTAGTGTATAGGTCTTCTTGAAACTAGCTTTCAGAAAACTATATAACTAACCTCTGTTCTAAAAATATTTATTATTCATAAAATTGCAAAGACAATTATTGAATGCAGAAATAGTGATGCAGCAAAAAAATGTTCTTGTATGTGAGTGTTTTTTTTCTTCTTATTTATTTATGTTTAGGTGCAGACATAACTGTGTAAAGAAGTTTGTTTCACAACCATGAGGTTTCAGATTTGACCCGATTGTGTGATACATTAAGTGTCTTTCACTGTAGTTTTGGGTTACTTTCTGAGTATATTTGGTAGAAGCAAACTATGTAGAACTCTGCCACACACACACACACACATACGTACAGTCACACACGCACATACACACATGGCATATAGTATAATGCTTGTGTGCAAAGGGTAATGCTGCATGTTATATAAGATGTGAGGAACTCCAAAAATTAGGAAAAAAAAGATAAGTGGTGAGCATGCCCTACCAGATATGTAGTTTTGTGTGTGTGAACAATAAAGCACTAAAAGCCAAGAGAAAAACTGGGTATAAGAAGAATCCAGAGTAGTGTGTGAGAGAGAAGACTGTGTTGGTACAAGCATGTGATTAATATAGAGGCAGTTGGATGTAGAAGATCCATGCAATGCACCAGAAGGATTATGGTTGAAGCACACTGAGTATAGGAGGGCTACAGCTATCTATGAAGATATTTTCTCTCAGACAATTCCACAGCATCGTGCCTTTTAACAGTATGTATAAATTTAGTATGATATACAAATGGTGATTTTGGTGGCAAACATGCTGGAGACTCACCCAATCCTACACACTAAACATGACAATTGAGATGACATGAAAAGCACAAACATAAACATTCGCATATAGACCCATACCTTTACTAATATACTCAGAAAACTACACTCCTGAAATGTGCTAACACACAAATAACTTGGCTTTGTGTAGCCCAAACCAGTATGAAAATTGGTATAAAAATGATTAAACTTTGAACTTCTTTCTTTTAACACCTCAAATGTATGATATTTTCCCTGTAGATGGAGGGAAAATATCAACAAACATTATTTTGAGCCACCGAGCCCCTAGAAACAGCTGCTGGATTTGTAATACCTTTCTTCAACCCCTTAAATCTCCTATATCATTTGTATTTTGTGTAAGGTGGACCTCTTTGTATGTAAACATATATACATTTGTTGTATTTCATGTATTTAATATACTTTATATGTTGACCTGTGTAACTCACTTAAGCCTACATTTACTTCTAAAAACGATTAATATATATAGTCTCACATGTGTAATAAGTGAGTGGAAAATATTTGATTAACTTTGATTGTCTTTGCAATAAGAAGACAAAATCTCACTTTAGGGATTTTTAAAATCCAGAAGTAAAAGAGTTAAGTCTTATATCAGAGAGTCCACATTTTTGGAATATCAATATGCATGAACATGCATGTGTGTTTGTGTGTGTGTGTATGTGTGCGTAAGTGTGTGTGTAAGTGTGTGCTTTTATAATTGTGTATACCAGTGTGCAACCAATGTGTCAAGATGCTTCATTTTAATGTAAAAAAAAGTAACTTAGACATTCAATAAACAAAGCTCAATAAACTATATACCAGACTGAAGTACATTTTAGTATGGATATGATTGACTAAAACCCTTAAAGACAGTGGTCTAGCATGTCCACAGTCCAATGGCAAACTAATAAAAGAATTATTTAGTTTCCCTTGATGGATAATTATTGATTTCTGCCAAAATTCTAAACCAAAAATCACCAATTATCACCAATTTTTAAATATTATCTATGAATAACCAGAGCTACTTTGTACTTTTCTTGACAGGTCTTGTAACGAGGGTAAATACATTTGATCTTGGCTTAGAACAACAACAGCGACGGAAAATTTGTGATGCAATTGCAGCAGCTAGTATTGTGCATAATTGTGCAGGAGTTGATACAACTCAGAACAGGTTCATGGGAATGCAACAGTTTCAACATTTCCTGGAAGATTATCAAGAAGAAAGTGTGGATAATGAAAGAATTTATCAGCTGATTCAGGTCTGTAAATCTACTGACATTTTTATTCTAATTGTCATAAATTAAAGATCAAGAAAGAGAGAGGGGGGGAACTAGATGGGTTGTAGTGTTGTTTTAGATGTGGGATCACAGTTCTTTTATTTTAAAATTTTAGCGAAATACCCAGTTACACAGTTGTAGTTAAGGCTAAAGTAACATGTTTAGTGTAGTTCGACAAAAATTATTTTAATCAACTGAAAAAAAAAAATTACTCTCTAATGAAAAAAGTCATTAACTTTTTTGTTAATGTTATTTCTTCTCAGGGAAAGCAAGGTAAAGAACTCTGAAATTGAAATTGATATAAAATTTAGAAAAAACATGCAGTGAGTAATTTGTATTATGGTAAATGTGGTGACAATTGCAGACACATTTCAGTTTTATTAAATCTCTTGGCATTTAACTCAAAGTAGTCAGCAACTTCAGGTACCTTGGATCTAAGGGACAAGCCTGAAGTGTCTGCAACAAAGATTTTCAAGGTAATCAAGTATTTGAAAGTCAACAAGTCTGACCTTTACTTCACTTGGTTTGCTTCATGCTCTTGCTTGATGAGGCTGGGGTCATCCCAGGTTAGTGGTCCCAGAGAAGTCATCATGGCAGTCCCATGTCAGTCCCTCTGCATCCTGGCTTTCTTTAGGACATGTGTAAAGAGCATTCCTCTCCATGGAGGTGAAACATTGACTAGGAAGAAAAGTTTTCAAGATCATCTTAATAGTGCTCATACTAAGCTTTTCTTGTGGGTTCAAAACATCTCATGGTCAGAGCACAATGTTAAAGAAGAGATTTAAGAATACATTCTGTCTATATCTACTATTGTTGCTCAATGCAGAGTAGGTTCTGCAGAATATTGCAATCATGGTGAACAAGCCATGATGATTTGGAGACTTCTGTACCCTAACAGAGGACAAAGACCACTCAACAACATTAATGTTGTTAACAAAGACACACATATGAAATTGAGAATCTAGTGGCATGGTAAAATGCATCTTCATTGCATCTACTACAAGAATAACATGCTAAGCATAGTCCATTAGATTATAAAATGGCTTTGAGAAGAAATAGATGTTTTTGTTAAGAGTATCCACTGATTATGCAAATTGAAATTACATGGAAATTTTTTCAAGAGACGTCTTCTGCTCAAAGTAATATGTTTCAATTTCCATTGCATGTCTCTAATTTCTATTCAATTCATATTTCAGAGTCATCTCACTTGCCTTCAGTAAGAAACATTAATGACTCACGTTATAGGTTTAATTTCAATTGATCAAAAATTACTTTTGACTCAGCATATTAAGTATAATAGCTCACACTTAACTATATATTTTTCATGAATAGAACATCCCTTAGGTATTTTCCACAGTAATCATTTTAACTTGCCAATATATTTGTACATATCTAAGTCTTGGAAGTTCCTCATTTTCATTCTGTAGCCTTCCTGCACTCCTTGCTAGACAAAACTTTAAACTGAACAGCAATCACATCAAATTCGTCAGCCAAGACAGGATGGTAAATGTAATAGTTACTACCCCTTCTCTCCCTTACTAGCTCATAATAAAATAAAATGGACTTAATAAAATAAGGTCTGGTTGATGAAAGAAAAATTAGATTTGAAAGAATGGCTCCTGATAGAAAGAGCATTACCAGAGTATGGCCACATCATCATCGTCATTGTTTAACATCCACTTTCCATGTCAGTATGGGTGATTGAGAACTGGCAGGCTGGAAGGTTGCACTAGTCTTCAATCTGACTTGGTAAAGATTCTACAGCAGGCTGTATACCCTGAGAGTGAAGTGGGTGCTTTTTACATGCCATCAGCATGAGAGCCAGTCAGGTGGCACTGACATCAGCCACACTCAAATGGTACTTTTTACATGCCACCAGCATGGGTGCCAGTCAGGCGGCATTTGCATCAGTCACACTTGAATGGTGCTTTTTACATGCCACCAGCATGGGTACCAACCAGACAATGTATTGAAAAGACACCCATATAGATTGCATATGAAATACTAAAGAGTAAATTTATTCAATAAAATCGCCATTGGTTTCAGCCAGATAACTTTGGAATCTCCTGCAACTCTTCTGGACAGTCTCCTTGTTTAAGTTGGTGAATGCTGCCATAATCTTTGCCTTCAGTTCATCTTTGGTGTTAGAAGGAGTTTTGTTGGTCTCTTGCTCAACTGTGCCCCACACATAATAAACAAGGGGGTTGCAGTCTGGGGAGTAAGGTGGTCAGATGTTAGGGGTGGTGTGGTCACAGAAATTGCCTGACAGCCAAGACTGAGTTCTCCTGCTTGTGTGGCATGGTGCAAAGTCCTGTTGACAGACATAGGGTCTTCTAGCAGCCACTCTCTTGACCCAGGGCAGCACTACCTCCTCCAGGCACTTGATGTAGGCCTCTGTGTTGAGTCTGAGGCTGTGTGGGAAGATGAATGGAGGCATAGCATCGCCATGACTAGTGATCACTCCAAACACTATGATGTTGACTGGATGCATGATTTTTATCACTCAGTATACATCCTCAGTTTGACACCCAAACACTCTGAAATGTTAATATTGGAGCTTCTGGCAAGAATGCTAAACAGTACAGTATGTTGTTTCCAAATTTCTGGAAGAGTGACTTGCGTTATGGTTCTATTTTTTTCACAGATGGTGCCCAACTGACCCTACTATACTGTGTAGAGAACAAAATCAAAAACAAACAATGCACATGCGCAAAATAAAAAATGAGAACTGGCGACAGTTTACCCATTGAACCCTGTATATATA
>NC_068982.1:89619215-89634366 GCF_001194135.2 Octopus bimaculoides | reverse complement strand
GCTGCTGCTGTCGTGTGGTACACGGAACAGTTCTCAAAGAGAAACTGGACCGAGACAAATTATTGGGTATGAGTTGATCTATATATAGCGTTAAGAGGGCTCCAAATGCCTTTAGAATTTTACTCCATCACGTGACCTTATTAGGGGCCGTGATTGGTCAGTTCGCGTTCTGGCGGGAACGGTTCGAAGAAGTTGCCGATTCGAATAATGATCAGTCACGTGATGGACAAGGAATGGGTTCTCTACTACGCTCGCATTTATTTATATTTAAATGAGAAGATTGTATGTAATGGCGATAGTAGTTTGTATCTAATGGCGGGAGGTAGTTTCACTACATATATATATATATATATGATTAAATAAACAATAAATAAAGAAGAAAACATTACGATATTCGTGATTGGAAAATATGAATTAAAACATAAAAGCAAGCCAAAGATTTCTGAACATGTTATGTATCATGAATAATGGTTATTTTAAGGAAGAAAAAGCTTTTGTATAAATTTCTCTTTATTTCTCATTAAAAGCTTCATGAACCTAATCCAATTCCACGAGAACATGGATATCTTTCATTTGAAGGCTTTGCCAGGTATCTGATGGATAAAGAGAACTATGCATACATAAACGAAAAACTAAAGTGCCGAAAAGAGGTAAGATGTAAAAAAAAAATTTTTCAATGTTGTGTTTTGAAATTAAGAAAATCTTATCTTTTTAATTGATACCTCACAGGTCTTCATATTCTGATTAGGAAACAAAATTGGTTTACTCTGTATCATAGATAATAGCTCTAGAGACTAACTGTAATTAGTCTGAAGTGTAAAACTCTGTGTGCGTGTGTGTATATATATGTGTGTGTGTGTGTGTGTGTGTGTGTGTGTGTGTGTGTGTGTGTATATATATGTGTGTGTGTGTGTGTGTGTGTATGTGTGTGTGTATGTATGTGTGTAATTATAATGAGCAAAGCATAATTATTTCACTCTTCATCAACTTATTTCTCTCAATGCTTGTCAACACACACACACACACACTCACACACAAATGCATACATCTTTTTTGTAACTCAGTCTCAAAGCACACAGAGCTACAAATAACAGCACTTTGGAAATAAAAAAGTTGAAGGTTGCCCAAGATTTCAACCTAAATCACTTGTAGACATGACAAGTATTCTACCATCAGACCAAAACAATCCTTCAAATTTCTCTACCCAATCTAGAAACTTTATTCTTACTAGCAAGAATTGTATGGCATTGACATCATAAGAATTTATAAACTTTCTAGAGAACATGAAATAACTATTTTTTGAAAAAAGCATCCTTTAACTTTTTCTATCCAAAATGAATATAATCAGTATGACAAAGTGTAACAGATTACAGTCAATTTCATGAACATTCCTTCTATACAGATTTCACTCAAATGCTTGGGTCAATTCAAGGCTCTGCTAAAAGAGTCATGTAAGATAAGAAGTAAGACTGAGTCCAGGACCTCATGATTTTGAAACAAACTTCTTAACTATCTAATCATGCCTTCATCCAATATATATCATCATTGTTTTAATGTCTATTTCCCTCATACTTGCATGAGACAGACAAGAGTATGTTGTGGCAGAGATTTTTTTTATAGCTGAATGCTATTACGCTTCCCTTTATTTATTTCCAAGTGTGAGGCACTAATATTCCAGTCTACTGAACAACAAAAAGCCTGGACATGCTTATCCAGAGTACTGGAAACAAACAACACTGTATGAATGAAACCTTTGTTTACAAAGACTGTGCAACACATCAAGAAGTTCAGGCATGCTTTCACAGTGAAATGCAAGCAAGGGAAACCATCAACAAAACTGTTGTTCACAACCAGCAAGTGAAAACATGTGAAGAGGAAGGAAATATGAGCTCACTCACAGAAACACACACATGAATACAAATATATATATATATATATATATCAGATTATATCTATCAAGCCTATAAGGCTTGGTTGGCCAGGGCCTGTGATGGAAGATACCTCGTTCTCAAGGTGTCACACAGTGGAACTGCAACTAAAATCATGTGAGCGGGAAGCTACTTCTTAATAATACTCACCCACACATATATTACTGGTGACATGTAAAAAGACACTCAGTTCACTCAGTAAAGTGGTTGGTGTTAGAAAGGGCATCTAGGTGTAAAATCCATGCCAAAGTAGACAGTGAAGCTTGATGCAGTCCTCTAGCTTGCCAGCTCCCATCAAATCATCTAACCTATGCCAACATGAAAGCCAGACATTAAATGATGATGATGATAATGCATGTGTGCATGTTCCTACTAAATAATCCACATGAAAAATATCTTTAATTGATTTTATATAGCATCTGAACTAATTCTGATCTGTTTTTGCTTGAATACTTCACAGGATATGGATCACCCATTGTCTCATTACTATATAGCATCTTCACATAACACATACCTAACTGGTCATCAACTCAAAGGAGAATCATCAGTAGAACTGTATAGTCAAGTAAGCAAACTTTGGTTTTCTTGTTTTTCTTCCTTGTATCCCTTGACTACCTAATGACTTCATGTATAATATATAATTTGTTAACCTTGGTTTTAAATTCCAGTTGTTAGGGTTTATGCTTTATATACCAGAACTCAATGCTCTTCATTCCCTGACTATGATTAGGACATGGCTATGATTAGGACAGTATGAGCAGAAGTAAGTTATATCTATTACTGAAGCTAACTAATGTGTAGCAGATTTAAAATCACAATGCCATTTTTCTGTAACAATAATATAATAAACATTCCTTATGTTCTTATAAGTATGAATTAATGATCTAAATATTATGTTACTGGCTTGGAGCATGCTTATGATGATAATAATAAACATGCTTGGCTGTCCGTATCAGAACAGAAATTCTACAGATAAATGTTTAAATACAAAATTTTGCTCATATTTGTTGATATGAAATTGACACTGATAACACTGAAACACTGATTTTGTTTCTATCCAAGCAGAAATTTATATAACAAATAGATACTATCTATATGCAGTCTACACAATTTATGTCCAGTGAAATTATATATGAAACACTGGATGGAGTATTTGAATGATTATTTTGTTTATCAATTTAACCCTTTTGTTACCATATTTCTGTTAGAATACACTGCCTGAAGTAATTTAGTAAAATAACTTTATTGTTATTAAGCTTGTGTTTGGAATATACATTAACATGAAATTTTGATAGGAAGTTTTAAGCTTATATAATTCTCAAATAAGAATTTTGTATCAGACTTTTGGTGAAGAGATTACTCAAAGCTTGTGTTGGAGTGATGTTTGCTTAAACATGGAAGGTTTACTAGCTTCAGTAATTCAATTACAGAAACAACAACAAGAGTTGTTGGAATTTCAGAAGCAACAACAACTGTTAGTACAACTGATATAAAAGAAAACAGAAAATACAAAAAGTTCATTTACCTTTGACACTGTCACAAACTCGATCAGAAGGTTTGCATTTAACCCAGAGGAGTGTACTGCCTTCCCTGCTTACTTTAGAAGGTATTCTTTTATTCTTTTACCTGTTTCAGTCATTTGACTGCGGCCATGCTGGAGCACCACCATTAATCGAATAAATTGATCCCCAAGACTTATTCTTTGTAAGCCCAGTGCTTATTCTATCGGTCATAAACACGCCAACATCGGTTGTCAAGTGATGGTGGGGGGACAAACACAGACACAAACAACAAATACATACATATATCTACAAATATATACACGATGGGCTTCTTTCAGTTTCCGTCTACCAAATCCACTCACAAGGCTTTGGTCGGCCCAAAGCTATAGTAGAAGACAATTGTCCAAGGTGCCATGCAGTGGGACTGAACCCGGAACCATGTGGTTGGGAAGCAAGCTTCTTACCACACAGCCACTCCTTTGCCTATGAGGGAATAAATTTTTTAGAGAAGAATGCTGTGACTGGCAAGATGAGAAAAAAATACTCCACTTTTGTTGCGAACGTTGGCACCAGCAGAGCATGAGAGATATTACAATTACATATGTACCAGCACCTAAGCAAATTGTGGAAACTACATGTTCAAGAAAGAGAAAAAGAAAACGAACAGAAGTACTTGAAATAGACCTGAAACACAAAAGGTATTAAGCCCTGGGTGGAGCTAAATTCTTAAAAAGGGGAGATGCTATGGGAGAATCCTGAACACCCCCAGACAACTGAAGGTGGACTAATTGATTACAATAAATAACAACTGAGTGAACTGTCATGAGAGTAGTTGATGGTATTAGTTCAAGTGTGTTGGTTTAACAGTCAGTAGTTGAACAGGGAATACTGAGAATCGTAACTATGTTTGAGTAGTATGGAGTGCATCCTGTGTTAAATGTGTATTTCTGCAATAGGTTATTTTTAGATAACCACAATCAAATATCTATTTGTGTAATACCATTTTACATCAGATGTGTATACCCATGTCATAACACAGACAAACAGGAGTTTCAGGTAGGTTGGTATTAGAAGGATTTATATGCTGTGTTTCGATTTAGTAAAATGCTGAGTAAAAAATAACAACCTTCTAAATTCAGAATGCAACTTATTCTTAAATTTGAAAATAAGAAAATGTGCTTTTGGCCACTTCCTAATTATCTGATCTACCAAACAAAAACTGAAGACCATTGTCTCTTGCTTCAAAAGTCACATAATAAATGAAGTCAAAAAGGTTATCAAAAATGTATGTTTAAACAATAAATACTTTGATCTCCTGGAACAACACAACCATGTGTGTATCACTGTATAAACTGAATAATGAAATTGCATAAAAACTTATTTAAGTAAATCATCATTATCAAAGTGAAATTGATTTTCTATGAAAAGCACATTCATGTGATATTCACAAAGTTGACTTTAGAACAGGTGCACTTTTACAGCTGACACCAATAAAGTTCCGAGGTCACTTTTGAATTAGCTCTTTTTCTTTGTTTTGTTTTGTTTTAGATACATGAATGTTTTAAATGTATTTCAGACAGCAATTATAATAAATCTGACTAAATACTTCTTACTGTAATACTAAAGAAAAGTCAATGTGTATTATTCATGAGGTATAGTTTTTATGGGATTTCAGAGTCCATAATTTGTGATGCACATTATATATGTATTATACACAAATAAATATGGTAAATATTCTCATTGCATTTAGTGATTAATTTTTACTACTTCATTATCATCACTATGATCATCACTGTCATCACCATCATCAAATTCACCACCACAACCCATAGCACAGTACAGTCATTATCTCCAGTGTTGCACAGAGCTTACTAAAATAAACAGACTTACAAGCTGATGTGGTGTGGTGGTGGGGGGGTAGTTCCTGTTTGTTCAATACAGTTAGATGTACAACTGTTACTGCTGAATATAGAGCTCCATATAGAGTATCATTTTCCATGATGGCAAAGTGTGTGACGGAGACAAATGGTATAAACTGCATCTTATTTATCTATTTCTCTCTCTCTCTCTCTCATAAGATGTACCCAGTGTAAGCTGTGGACACATAAGAGATGCAGCAATATCAAAGGAAGGCTGACTGGGAAGATAGTTTTTGTGTGTGGCAAATACTCAGGAGCAATAAACACTGAAAATGTGCAGAGAACAGCCTCCGTCACATTCCAGGGGGAAAAAACTAGAAGTAGTTGATAGCTTCCATTACTTAAGTGACCAAGTCAGTAGCGGGGGTGGATGCTCTGAAAGTGTAGCTGCTAGAATAAGAATAGGCTGGGTAAAGTTCAGAGAGCTCCTACCTCTGGTGGTGACAAAGAGCCTCTCACTCAGAGTAAAAGGTAAACTGAATGATGCTTGTGTATGAACAGCCTTGCTACGTGGCAGTGAAACATGGGCCGTGACTGCTGAGGACATGTGTTAGCTCGCAAGGAATGAAACCAGTATGTTTCACTGGATGTGTAAGAAGCATCAGATGTGGTATGCAAGAGAAACGACAGCACTAGTCTTCTTTGAACAGTCAGATGTCAGTTTACCTGGGAAGAAAACAATGCAGTTATTAAGAGAAGTTGAAATTAATGCATGCAAGATCTCACAGCTCTTGCATCACTCCTTCATAGTCAGCCTATGAACTTTTCAGACCATCCTAGTCATGTGGGAAGGGATGACAATGAGAATAAGGGATGGAAGATTCCAGGGGAAGAGAAGGTAACTGGTGGTACAAAGGAAGTAGGGGGAGTAATATGTGACAATTCAGCTCTCAATCCCTTACAGCCACTAAGTAGTGCCATAGATAGAACAGTGATTGGTGGGGCTGGGTGTTAGGGAAATGAGATGTAAGGGAATGTTTGATAGAGCAGAATGGATTACAAGCCTACATAGAATGTTTTCGGGTCTTCATTTTCGCTCTGATGGACAAGTCTTTTTGTGCACACAGCAAATTAATGATCATCTCTGTCCTTTGTCATCTCTGTGAGACTCAGCATTTTTAGATCTGCTTTGATCTACCTTCACTACTTTGTCCCATGTCTTCCTGGGCTTCTCTCTTTCACAAATCCTATCCACTTTGAGTGACCATCCATTCTTTATGTATATATAATCAATTTCTCTTTCCACAGATACTCCTAATGGGTTGCCGATGTGTAGAACTTGACTGTTGGGATGGAGATGATGGAATGCCAATTATATATCACGGACATACACTCACTACAAAGATCTCATTTAAGGTAATATTTTTATAAAGCTCTTGTAGTAATTTTTTATTTTCATTCTCTCTTTACTTCATTATAAAGCGTCTCTTTTACTTTTCATGTTATAGATTTATGATAATGCATTTTGTGAAGCAAATAGAATTCCAATAGAATTGCTGTTCCCTTTTTTGTCATTTTGTGTACTGTGCATACAATTTTGGTTATCATTACTATCTTTCTTTACTTGATTATTACTGATTTTGTCCCCTTTTTGCTTTTTCAAATGAACTGTAATGCACCTGAGCACTGTATATAACTGACTTGTTATTTCTCTGTGGCTCATGTTTGATGGAGCTACAGTCTTGGGTCAAGAAAAGACCAAGACTGGATGCCTGACTCCTGGAATGTCACCAAGCACACACTTCCTTCTAACAGTTGAGCAATGTGCTTGGTTGAAGTTATACATCAGCAATATATAGAGATCTAGTAGCGATGGGTAAGGGAGATAATATTCCCAGTGAAACTTTAGGTGTCAATGGGGACAAATGGCAGGTCTGTTTTGGAAAAGCTGCAAGCTGGGGACTACAATAGATAACTTCCAGAAATCCCTGGCCTGGTAAGTGTTACCAAAGGGCACTACTGTTATGGGACAAATGCTACAAGCATTGAGGTGCCACAATGTGGAACTGTCTGTGATAGATGCAAAACAAGAAAACTGCTATGCACATGTTCGTGCAGTGTCCAAGCATTGTTGGTTGGCGGAATTAGATCAAACAGCTGTTGTTACATGTAGGATGTAATTGGCTATCAGCTGAGAACATCATGAGGATTGACCAACCACCTACCTTTAGCAACACAAGGTAGGCAATATTTCTTATAGTTGCATGAGGACAGACACTGCTCTCTTTGGTCAAGCCTAGATCAAGTTGTTTAAGTTCCACCTGGAAAGAAGAGTGAGGGTGAAGCAGGAAGTGCTCTCTTCCAGTAAGTTTGTCAAAAGGTGGGTGATTATGGCAAAAATACTTAGAGTGAATGAATCCACTCTAGTCATGTGCCTGTAGATTGGAAGACAACTGTTGGGCAAGAGTTTGAGCCCTTGGTAGTCAGGGTGGTATTGGATCTGTAGGATTCCTTGAATGACTCAAGCTGGAGGTTATGTGTTCACATAATTTGTGGTACTATGTATACTTTTTATCTTTTCTCTCCCCTCACCTCCACTACTTCTCTACTGGTTTTTATGTAAACCCTCACTCAAATTGCAAACTGTCTGTTAGCATGTTGAGCAAAATGCTTAGTGGTATTTCACCTGCCCCTATGTTCTGAGTTCAAATTATGACAAGGTCGACTTTGCCTTTCATCCTTTCAGGGTCAAAAAATCAAGAACCAGTCAAGTGCTGAAGTCGATGTAATTGACTATCTCCCTCCCCACAAATTTCAGGCCTTACCTATAGTAGAAAGGATTATTATTATTATTATTAAAAAGGATTACTGATAGTAAATTTAACCTTAATTATCTGAAAACAGTTTTGAAGTTTCTAGAATTATCATAGTGGAAATTTCTTCTAATATCAATTTTAAACAGAATGTCACTAAATGTTGCTATGCAAATAGAAGTATTTTAGACCTTAGTAACATCATAGCTGATGGGACCAAGTTATATTCAACTGTGGCTTTTTAATTTGATTTTTCTCATTACCTTAAGCTATAAGCTCTGAAAATCCTTCAGAGAAAGCTGTAATATATTCCACATGTTTGTTTATATCCCCAAAATGTTGCATTTAATTTAATTTAAATATCGTTCTATTTGTGATACTTTCTAAAATTATCCTTAGATGATGCTTGTTAGAATTGTTCTCAAGAAATTATAAAGCTTCTTGCAGAAACAATGTAATATTACTCTAAATTTGCAAAATTTTTGTTAAACAAACATTTCTAATATCAAATTAGATTTTTGGCTCAGTTTCAATGGAAATGTCAAAGAAATTTATGGCTGTTGCTATCCCTATCTTACCAGAAAACTCAACCATTACTCGGATCTTGTCTCAATTACCCAGTGAAATCTTTTGTATTTAATTAGTTTTATATAAAATATGTATCATAATTCCTTGTTCATTGGCATTCATAGATAAAGCACAGATAAATTATATCATATTCAGATACTGTAATAAATTATGTACAGATTCAGAATACTGTAATCCATATATATTTCAATACATTGACAATTGTATGGCGTCAAGATAGCTATGTGACACTACACTGATTGATTGGGAGAATAATATTATATAACTAAACTCTACAACTGACTTGTATAGCAGCAGTGGTATTTCACTTACTTTTGTTTTTGATTTTTAACTTTGTGGGTGTGTGGTCAAAACTTGCTTCTGAACAACATAGTTCTGAGTTAAGTCTCACTCTATGGCACCTTGGGCAAGTGCCTTTTACTATAACTTCAGGCTGACCAAAGCCTTGTGAGTAGATTTGGTAGAGGCAAAGTGAAAGAAGCCTGCCGTCTCCTCTTATTTCTAGCAATATAGGTGCTACCCAGCACCCTCAGTGACAACTGAATTTTTCCTTATATATATATATATATATATATGTATGTATGTATGTATGTATGTACAAGAGGGTACCCAAAAGTAACTGCAAACGTTCTCTGTGAGACAAGCCTGTTATAGTTCGGGCTTCCACTGCTGGAAGCCACTTGAAGCCACTTGGCTTCCACCACTAGAAGCCACTAGGCATCAGTCTGCTGACCGTCAGTGTCTGTTTAAGTCATACTACCATGTGGTGCATCTTTGCATTCAGTGCTTCTTCTCTGTTTCTCTGTTTGTCAATTTTTGTGTTGGCTGAAATGAAAGAACAGCAGGCTTCTGTGAAATTCTTGTTTTCTGCCAGGGAAAACGATGGTCAAAACAATTGTCATGCCTCAAACAACTTACAAGATTGCTGCCATGAACAACTCACAAGTTTATGAATGGTTTTCACATTGAATACCAATCTTGTTGAGAGTGACCAGTGACCTCCTGATCGAATGAAAACAATCACAAAATTTCATGAACTGATCTTGGAGGACCACTGCTGAACAATTGACAAACTTATTGATATGACCGTGTCCTGGAGCTCCTGCCAATGAATTTTGAATGAGGAATTGTGAATGAAAAGAGTTGCAGCAAAATTTGTGCCTTGCTTGCTCACAGAGAATCAAAAGCAGTCATGATTGAATGCATATAAAGGCATCTCTTTGCAAGATTTTCAGGACTGCTATGAACAGTGGAAAGTGCATCTGGAGCAATGCATTACTTCAAATAGAGAATACTTTGAAGGCAGTAAAATTATAAACATGTAAATCTAAGTGAATAAAATAATATTGCAAGATTCCAGTTTCTTTTGGGTCCCCCCTCATACATACATACATACATACATATATATATATATATATATATATATATATATATATATATATATATATATATATATATATATATATATATAGTGTGTGTGTGCGTGCGTGCATGCATGCGTGTGTGTGTGTCTTTGTTAGTGTTGGCAACAGGTGCTGATGTGTTAACGTCTCCACAGCCTAGCAGTTTGGCCAAAGTAACTGATAGAATAAGTACTAAGCTTAAGAAAAAAAAAGAAGTTCTGGGGCCAATTTGTTTGACTAAAACCCTTGAAGGTTGTGCCCTGGCATGGCTGCAGTCAAATGACTGAAACAAGAAAAAGAGAAATGATAAATATATATTAATGTTTTGTCTATCAACACAGAGCTCACCATTACTACCTTCTAACAACAATGTTATGGCAGAACTTTCTCTTAAAACATACACCTATCTGTTGAAATACAATTTCAGTAAATCTCTGTTTATCTAACTCAATGGCTATATATTTGAAAACATCATCTCTTATTATCAAGTAAATTTCATTACATATAATTTACTTTACAAAAATCACCTGTTACAAAGTCTTTAGCAATGTTTCTTTAACCATAAACAGCTGTAGAACTTAATTATTCATTTCATTAATTCATTGAAAAAATTTAGCGATTAGTAATAAATATTTATTATCCTCATCACCATCATCATTTTAACAAGCACTTTATCATGCTTGTATAGGTCAGATGAAAGTTACTAAGGAAGATTTTTTTTCTAGCTAGATGCCCTTCTTGTAGCCAACTCTCATCTGTTGCCGACTAATGTAATATTGTTCCATGACCAGGAATGTTTTGTGGAAGATTGGAAATGAATGACACCACTATTATGATGCTGAAACTCATTTACAATTATTATGCGATGTCAAGACAAAGTCCTCTCTCTCTCTCTCTCTCACACACACAATATGCACAACAGGCTTCTTTCAATTTCCATTCATCTTATTCACACATATAAGGTTGGCAACAGCAAGGACAACTGGTTGTAGAAAATTTGTCTCTGCAAATTCTGTCTGACTGATGCAAACATGGAAAAGTGGATGCTAGAAGTGGCTGCTGCTGTTTATGATGATGACATCACAGTGTACTAGCCATTGCTTAATGAGTAAGCATTTGGATTTGGTACTTTACCCCATGAAGTGCAGTCTTTCATTTCATTATTTTAGATTCATATTTTGACATGACTAGGTGTATCCTTCAAATAAAGTCAAGGAAGGTTGTCTTATTCAGTGAGTGTTGGTGGAGTGCCCTTTATAGTACAGTATGATAGTCAACATGTTTATTATTTCATTTAAATAATGAAAGGATGAGTATGGCCATCTCCTTTAAGAAGTTTACTTCCCAGTCATTCAGTGTAAGCTTCAGTCCTACTGTATGACACCTTGAGCAAGTTTCATCTTGAGTAGATTTTGTAGGCAGAATCTGAAAGGAGCGCATCATATGTATGCATTGTTCATCTGTATCTCTGGATATATGTGTGCATGTCTGTGTATTTGCACCATAAAAATTACTGTGATACAAGTTGTGGGGATAATATAATTTCCCCTGTCAAGATACCATCCTCTGGCTTTGTGCCTTTGAAGACAAGTGAGATAAGAGATCCCTTACTTGAAAAATAGGTAACTGTTAACAAAAGGAAAAATATTTGGCTGCAAAACACTATCACAGCATTATATTCATCTAATCAATACTGCACAGAAAGTCTGATGCAAATACAAAAATCCATTTTACCTAAAATTGAAATTAGGCATTGAATTAGATTCTACAAATGTTGAAATGATAATTATCTATTCTCTTCTTTTTCTCTCTTTATACAGGCAGTTGTAGAGGCTATCAACAGAGCAGCATTTGTTAATTCCCCATATCCTATAATCTTGTCCATAGAAAACCATTGCTCAATACCACAACAACAAAAAATGGCACAAATATTTGTTGTAAGTATTTTGTAACAACTCCAATGGATGAGTGTGCAGTTTTGTTTATTTTTTGTATCTTTATATTTATATATTTATATATTTATTTACTTTATGAATAGCTATTCAAATTTTTGTAAACTTAACCTAAATAAGTGGTAGAAGCCAACTTCTCTTCAGAATAATAAATGACACGATTATCATAATAAAATTTTTATGAGAAAGTAATCTTCAGAAATTATCAGTTTTCAGTTTAGCAATGGAAGATGTTTAAATATGTGCTCAGTTACACGTGTATGTATATATAGGTGTGTGCATTTGCGAGTGTATGCATGTGCCTGTGTGTGCTTGTGTGTATGTATGTGTGTGTGTGTGTTTGTGCATGTGTGTGTTTGCATCTGTGCATGTGTGTGTGTGTGTGTGTGTGTGCATCTGTGTGTGTGTGTGTGTGTGTAATGTGCACAGACTGTTAGTCTTTTAGTAGAATGTTAAAATGAAGAACTTTCTTCGGAAATAAAAGACAATGACAGAAGTGAAGTAGCGGTGTGAAGAAACAGTTTCATCTCAAAGCAAAAATTATTCCTTGCTTTGTCAGTAAATTTATATATACATTTTTATATTTCTTTTTGCATTGAAAAGCGTATTTCTAAATCTTTTATACAAAACTTTGTTCACTTGTTTAGATGAGTTGAGTCAACAAATATTTAAAGAAATACTTATGTATATTTGTTTCTTTCTATTGTTAAAACTTTTTGCTCTTGTATTATTATATCAACTAAACAGACAGCTGTTATAACAGAAAATTCACTTCTAAAGGTAGTGCTCCAGCATGACACTGATCATAATGATAAATACAAACTAAAGAACACAATGTAGTCTTCCTTTTACAAATGAGACAAAATGGAACATATACCAGTATCCATACTGACCACTGAATAGGTGCAAGCATGGCTGTCTGGCTTAGAAGCAGACTTTACAACTACATAGTGTCTTCTGCTGTAGCCCCAGACCTACCAATACCTTGTGAGTAAATTTGGTTGACAGAAATTGTGTGAAAGCTGTCACATGTGTACCAGTGTGTGTGTGTGTGTGTGTGTGTGTGTGTGTGTGTGTGTGTGTGTGTGTGTGTGTATATATATATATATATATATACCTACAATATATATTGTGTGCAAAGTGTACTAAATCACCAGCTGAAGGAGGCATCCTCCTGGGATTAAAATAGCAGCACATTACTTCTCAGTATGAATATTTCTCTTGTCTCTAATAGAGATGTTCTTAAGGAGCTATATATATCATCATCACCATCATTGTTGTTTAAAGTCTGCCTTCCATACTGCTATAGGTTGGATGGTTTGACAGGAGTCAGCCAGGTAGAAGACTGCACCAGACTACTCTGTCTGTTTTGGTATGGTTTTTATGGCTGGATACCCTTCTTAAAACCAACCACCCAGCAGAGAGGACTGAGTGCTTTTTACATGGCACCATCACAGACAAGGTCAGTTTTGGCATGGTTTTTACAGCTGGGTGCCCTTCCAAATGTTAACTACTTCACAGTGTGGACTGAATGCTTTTTATGTGGCAGCAGCACCAGAAGGGTCACCAAGTAACTTGCAAGACAAGAAATCTTGAGAGGGGAGAAGGCATTGGAAGAGGTGATCTTGTGTCAGATGATGAAAAATCAGAGTGTGACAGATAGGCAGTGAGGCAGAAACAGGCATCTTGCTATAGAGGAGGTACATGCGCGCGCGCACACACACACACACACACACACACACACACACATATATATACATATATATAAATAAAATAAATGCGCCCTTTTAAAGCCTAGCCAGGCACATGGGCCCAGTTTCCCGGTTTCTATGGCGTATGTGTTCCCCAGCTGGATGGGATGCCAGTCCATCGCAGCGTTACTCATTTTTGCCAACTGAGTGAACTGGAGCAACGTGAAAGGAAGTGTTTTGCTCAAGAACACAACGCGTCGCGCAGTCCAGGAATCAAAACCACAATCTTACAATCATGATGCTAACACCCTAACCATTAAGCCACGCACCTTCACACACACACACACACACACACACACATATATATATATATATACACACAAATAAATACACACACACACACACATATATATACATACATATACAATTATACATACATATATATATAGGCGCAGGAGTGGCTGTGTGGTAAGTAGCTTGCTGACCAACCACATGGTTCCGGGTTCAGTCTCACTGCATAGCATCTTGGGCAAGTGTCTTCTACTATAGCCTCGGGAGTGGATTTGGTAGACGGAAACTGAAAGAAGCCCGTCGTATATATGTGTGTGTATATATATATATATATATATATATATATATATATATATATATATATATATATATGTGTGTGTGTGTGTGTGTTTATGTGTCTGTGTTTGTCCCCCTAGCATTGCTTAACAACCGATGCTGGTGTGTTTACGTCCCCGTCACTTAGCGGTTCAGCAAAAGAGACCGATAGAATAAGTACTAGGCTTACAAAGAATAAGTCCTGGGATCGATTTGTTCGACTAAAGGCAGTGCTCCAGCATGGCCGCAGTCAAATGACTGAAACAAGTAAAAGAGTAAAAAGAGTAAACAGTATATAGACATATGTATATATACATATATATATGAGAGGTTTTGGTAACCAGAAGACCAAAAAGGCAGGTAAGGCTATGTAAGTGCTATGGAAGGGCTGCTGTTAGACTTCCAGTTCGATAATAGTATGAGTGCCTTCCATACTGCTATAGGTTGGACGGTTTGATGCGGGTTATGTGTGAGTTTGTATATATTAAATAAAATGAGACAACAAAACCAAGGCAGTGTGAAATTTCTCGGACATTTATAAAGAGAAAGGTAGTCTTACAGCTATTTCAGGGATATAAAGGATATCCCATCATCAGAAACAATATGAGAGAGTTAAACAGAAGGAAATAATAGAGTTCAATATAAGAAGTTATTTTGGAAAGGGAGAGATATAGGAAGTATAATGGAAAACATGAGAATAAAAATAAAAATTTATGTTGGATGTTACAGTTGCAGGAACAACTAGACCATGCATCCTCTTTCTCTCTCTTGCACACAAACACACACACACACACACACACAGTGTTTTA
>NC_068982.1:89612095-89619095 GCF_001194135.2 Octopus bimaculoides | reverse complement strand
GGTACAGTATTCTATATTTGAAAAAATGAATAGAAATAGCTTTTCTGATAATGTTTCTACTTTAATAATTAATAATTAGATATACCTAATATCTTATGAACATCTAATTATTAAAGTAGAAAAATTATCAGAAAAGCTATTTCTATTCACTTTTACAAATATATATATATATATATATATATATATATATATTTCATGTACTGTTCTGTGATAGAAAATTCAACAATAAAAGTATTCCATCTGGTGTGATATAAATGTTATTTATGTATATATTTAAATAACAGTAGTGGCTGTGTGGTAAGTAGCTTGCTTACCAACCACATGGTCCCAGGTTCAGTCCTATTGCATGGTAAATGGAAACTGAAAGAAGCCCATTGTATATATATGTATATGTTTGTGTGTCTGTGTTTGTACCCCCGCCATTGCTTGACAACTGATATTGTTATGCATACGTTCCTGTATATTAGCAGTTTGGCAAAAGAGACCGATAAAATAAGTACTGGGCTTACAAAGAATAAGTCCTGGGGTAGATTTGTTCAACTAAAAGGCGGTGCTCCAGTATGGTTGCAATCAATTGACTGAAACAAATAAAAGAATAATGTGTATGTTTTTGTGAATAAATGCCTGTAAATGAAAGGAACAACTTGTTGAATAAAAACCTCCAAAGACTTCGTTTTTATATTGTTGTGGTATTATTATGTAATATACATAATCACACATGGCCTGTCCAATGACGATATTAAGTAGAAGAATGTTTTATGAAATTTTTGAAAAGACAGGTGCAGCCATAGTTGTGAGGTTACAGACTTTGCTTTGTTATGTGGTTTCGAGGTCTATCTTACTGCATCTTGGCATCCTGCGGAAGTCTTCTACTATAACTTTGGGCCAACCAATGTCAGGTGAATGGATTTGGTACATGGATATTGTTTGAGATCCTCCATTCAACCCATGCAAACATGGGAAAATTGTTATAAAACAAAAGAATGAAATTAAAATGTAAAGGCACAGATGCGGTTGTGTGACCAAAAAGTTTGCTTCCAAACCATGGGGTTTCAAGTTCAGTCCCACAGCATGGCACTTTGAGCTAGTGTCTTCTACTATAGCACCTGGCTAAGCAAAACCTTAGGAGTGAATTTGGTCAACAGAAACAACAAAAATCCTATCATATACGTGTGTGTGTGTGTGTGTGCCCTTGTCTTTTATATCACAAGACAGTTGTAAATGAGAATCACTATTATGCAAGGGATGCTGCTTATTTGTTGTCTTTCACCATGGGGAAATATTACCTTGCTTGGAGATAAATGAGCATTGGCAACAAGAAGGACATCCAGCCATAGAAAATCTGCCCCCATAAGTTCTGTCTGGCCCATGCAAGTATAAAAAAAGTGAACATTAAAATGATGATGATGATGAGAGATGGTAGGACTCTGGACTAAATCTTTACAATAATTGGATTCCTGCTTCATTGTTTTGAGTGTAAATCCCACAAAAGCTGGTTTTGCTTTGGATTTTCAAAGAATAAAATACCTGTAATTTTCTGGTATAATATATAGAACTCAAAGTGATATATTTTCTGCTATCTGAGGAATGGCTAATGACCAAGACTTGAAATTTTGGTTAATAGAATGCTGTATGCTGAAGCTATATCACTATATATTAAATCTCAACTCTAACTGAAGCATTGACTTCGTTTTTATATTGTTGTGGTATTATGTAATATACATAATCACACATATAAATACACTATTCATTATGTACATGTATGTATAGTAACTGAATCAAGAAATCAATTAAAGGTATATACACATAGCTGTCTATCTATCTGTATATCTGTCTATCTATATATCTATCTATCTACACATTAAAACAAAATAAATATTAATTAACTAGGCATGAAGCATGCTTTTGGAAATGGATTAATCTCATAGAGAATGGACCTTTGTCAACTAGTGAGTGATAAAAAAAAATGAAATTACTAATACCAATTAACACTTAGCACACAGATTCTCCATTTTATTTATAAACATTTCCATCCACTGCATAATAAATATCTTTTTATAAGAATACTATCAAAATATAGTATTCTACTCTTTTAAATTTTGTTCATATATTAGGTGTACCCAAACACTACTAAACTAAATAAAGCTACAATTAACTCTCAAACAACTGCAATTGTCAAAGCCAGAATAAATGTCCCTTAGATAATATATGCTTTACAAAAGGCAGAATTGCAGTCTAGAATACAAGCTAACCATTCCACTAAAATATACATCAGGTTCACTGACAATCAATTTAACAACTGCTATACTAACCTAACCAAAATTTTTAGCATAAACACGGGCTCACTGCGAGCAAATATAAGAAGTGTTATGATCAATATATCCTTACTTTTCAGCATAAACACTACAGTAATTACATGTCATTATCCCGTTATACCTAGATATTAAAAGCAAGAATAGAAATTACAAATTCAAACAGACCATAATGTCAAGAATCAAATGATGTCATTTATGCAAAACAGAAAACTTAGTAATATTCCTAGCAAAGAACCCCAACCATAAATAGAAATTCTGAAAGAACAATCTCCTGAAAGTAAAACACTCCAGGAAACCTAAAAATATTTCAAACAATATAATGAAACCCAATGAATACTCATAATTAAAATAAGTAATAAATTAAATTTAATCTCACAAAGAACACAACACATATATGTGTGTGTGTGTGTGTGTGTGTGTGTGTGTGCATGTGCATATATATGTATATACATACATATATACATATTCATACACACACACACACACACACATATATATACATATATAGTAGAATAAGAAAGAGAAAGTCCTTGGTATAGTATTTTATATATGTGAAAAATGAATAGAAATAGCTTTTCTGATAATTTTTCCACTTTGGTAATTAGATGTTTATAAGTTTACAAAAGGTCTGTTAATGACAAAGGTACCTGCCAGCAAGTCTACTTACCAATATTGTCACAAACATACACATTTAGTTCTCACACATAGTGTACATACATATACATACATAAACGCACACACACTCACCCATACATATATATATACACACATACATACATATCTATTTATATATGTATATATATATATAAACAAATAGTAAATGAGTATATGCATATATACGTACAGGTATGTGCATACCAACATCCACCTGTATGTATAGGTGCATATCTGGGTACAGGACATTGCAAACAAACGTAGACGAGAACACACGAGCCACATAGAGAACATTCTACTTCATCAGCTACCCACGTTTTAACACCGGCGTTACATACATACGTGTGTGTATAAATACTTATACATACACACATATACATATATACACATACACACACATATATATACACATACATACACATATGTATGTATACATATATACATACATATACATAGATACACAAACACACATAAATATACATACATAATTCTATACATATAGAGTCATGTACAAATATGCATATATTATACTTATTACATATATATTTGTATTCTCACACACACCTGTGCATATACACATACAACCACATATATATATATACACACGCATATATATATATATATGTAAATATACATACAAACTCACATATACATATGTGTATATATAAAAAAGAACGTACGACTATTCATGCACTCGCACAGACACACACATGCATAGACACGTACACACATACATATACATGCTTGCATGAGTTTGTATATCCATACCTACATTCATAGATATATGCCTACTAATATACACACACACATCTTTTTATATTTACACATATACACATGTAAGCATATATGTACGTACACACACACATACATACACACACACAGACATAGGCATGGCTGCGTGGTAAGTAACTTGCTTACCAACCACATGGTTCTGGGTTCAGTCCCACTGCGTGGTACCTTTCGGCAAGTGTCTTCTACTATAGCCTTGGGCCGACCAAAGCCTTGTGAGTGGATTTGGTAGATGGAAACTGAAAGAAGCCCAACATATATGTGTGTAAATTTGTGTGTGTCTGTGTTTGTACCCCCACCATCGCTTGACAATTGATGTTGGTGTGTTTATGTACCTATAACATAACAGTTTGGCAAAAGAGACCGATAAAATAAGTACTAGGCTTACAAAGAATGAGTCCTGAGGCTGATTTGTTTGACTAAAGGCAGTACTCCAACATCATGGCTGCAATGAAATGACTGGAACGAATAAAAGAACACACATATATATATATGTATATATATATACACACACCCACATAGATACCCAGGAAGACATACCTACATACACCCACACTGGTATCCACACGCATGCCTGTACATATATATATATACACACACCTATCCACAAACATAGTTACCCCTAACACAGCTCTCAGGGTGATTCAGCACAACCCAGGACGTGACATGGCTTGGTCCCTGGAATACAGGCTCCATTCACTTTTGCCAGCTGAGTGGACTAGAGCAACATGAAATGAAGTGTCTTGCCCAAGGACATGACACACCATCGGTTATCCAAACTCATGACCTTACAATTGTCAATTGAATATCCAACTATGCCACATGTCCTCACAGCATACCCATATACACATATATGGACACACACATGCACATATGCACACACACACACACATATGCACACACACACACATATATATAGACACACATACATATATTTATATACATAAAAATATTCTGTATAAAAATGTGTATATGTGAATATATATACATACATATATGTATATATGTGTATATGTGTGTGTGTATATATGTACATATATATATGCACACACACACATATGTATATATGGTTAAGTGTGTGTGTGTATTTGTGTATGTATACGTATGTACACTATGTGTGAGAACTAAATGTGTATGCTTGTGATGATATTGTTAAGTAGACTTGCTGGCAGGTACCGTTGTCATTAACAGACCTTTTGGAAACTTATAAACATCTAATTATTAAAGTGGAAAAATTATCAGAAAAGCCATTTCTATTCATTTTTCAAATATTATAATAATAATAATAATAATAATAATAATAATAATGTTGAAAGTTGAAGCACATAAACAAAAGAGATATGAAAGAGAATTGAGCAGCACAGATTAAACAGACTTTTCAAACAAAATCAAAAACGAGTCTATCAAGAACTGGATGGGAAAGAAAAAGGCGAAAAAGTTGTGTTGGATGCTGAAGAAAGTAAAAGAATCTGGTCAAACATGGTCTCAGGAGAAACAACACGAAACTGAAGCAGAGTGGTTAAAGACACTCAACGAGGAGAGTGGAGAGTATGAGTAGGAGGAATTGAGAACAACTGAGGAGATGATTAGAGATCAGTGCAGGAAAATTCCTAACTGGAAAGTGTCTGGCCCAGATGGGGTTCAGGCCTTTTGGCTTCAAAACGTGACTGTTCTGCACAGGAGAATTGCAAGAAATATGGACGAAATATTGAGTAGTGATATCCAAGTACCAGCTTGGATGACAAAAGGAAGAACGATACTATGCCAGAAGGACCCAAGTAAAGGGAATGTGGATGGAAATTTCCGGCCAATATCTTGTTTGCGACTGATGAGGAAACTGATGAAGGGCATCATATCAAACAGCATCTATAAGTACCTAGATGACAACGACCTACTACCAGTGGAACAAAAAGAGTAGACATAAGAGGACCGAAGTATCAATTACTAATAGATGAGACTATCCTGGCTGACTGTAAGAAGAGACACAAATGTTTGGTGATAGCATGGGTGGACTACAGGAAAGTATATGACATGGTCCCACACTTGTGGATTATTGAATGCCTTAAACTGCTTAAGGTCTACCACAATATCCTGAAGTTAATACAAAATTCAATGGGGAGATAAGCTGGGAGAGGGAAATATCAAAGGAGAAATCTTTCAAGGGGACAGTCTGTTGCCTTTCCTATTTGTGGTCTGCATACTACCACTAACGAGTGTTTTAAGAAAGATGCATGTGGGCTACTAGCTAGGCAGAGTGAAAGTAAACAACCCATGGTTTATGGATGACCAAAAGCTATTCATTAAGACTGAGAAAGAAATTGTGAGTTTGACAGCAACTGTGCAGATGATTAGCAAAGATATTGGCATGGAATTTGGGACTGAGAAAAGTGGTGTAGTAATTCTCAAAAGGGGGAAAATTAGTAAAAGCTATGATATCAAGCAGGAAAGTGGTGAAACTATAAAGAAAGTCGGAGAAGAAGGATATAAGTACCTGGGTATCATTGAAAGAGATAAGATGAATAAACACAAGATGATAGAAATGTACAGGAAAGTATATCTGGGGAGAACTCGGCTTGTGCTCCAGCTGAAGCTAAATAGCAGCTATAAGATTAGAGCAATTAACACATGGGCAGTTGCTTTGATGAGATATGGGGCAGGAATAGTATCTTGGAAGAAGCATGACTTACAAGAGATAGACTGGAGAACATGTAAATTAATGAAAATAAACAAGGAACTACGCCCCAAGAGTGATGTGTCAACATTGTATGTAAAGAGGAAAAAAGGAGATCGGGGATTGGTGTGTTGTGTAAGGCAGTGGCGTGCGGTGACTTCCGCGGTTGGGCATGCAATGAATTTCTCCCCCCTACCACTGATAATTTTTCAGTAAAAGAATTTTCGTGTTCCTACGATTTACATATGGGAGATTGTGAATATGCAATCACCCCCGTATGACCTAGAATAAGCAGGGAATAAAAAATGGCTCTGTAGAGATAAGCCTGAAATAAGTGTATTGTTTGTATTTTTCTCTCTCTTCGAAACGTCAGTACTTTCCCATCCTCACTCTCCCTTAAAAAAGTCTAAAAATCATAAGTGAAATGGAATAAAGATGATATTGGATTCTGTTAATATTTTTGCATATTCGGAATCTCTGTTAAAGGTAGGAATTCGAAAAACATTTTCACAAAATTTCGTTTTTCAAAGGGGTGCGATTCTGCATTAGCCCCTATACCTATTGGTTCAGC
>NC_068982.1:89611180-89611989 GCF_001194135.2 Octopus bimaculoides | reverse complement strand
AAAAAAAACCGTTGTGGCAGAAGTCAACATCTCTGAGATTGAAACAAGACACTTATTTACGGCCGTAAATAGACTACACCCAGCAGCACAGAAAGGAAAACTTATGTCGGTGTGACGAAGAAGTCGAACCATTTCTCCAGCGAAACAATACTGATGTAAGAAGGTCGAAACTTACGTTATAACAAACACTAACCAAAACCTGCAATATATGCCCTTTAATATATTAAGTTTTTTTTTAATGTTCTAAAATGTTA
Source organism: Octopus bimaculoides (assembly GCF_001194135.2). Taxonomy (NCBI): domain Eukaryota; kingdom Metazoa; phylum Mollusca; class Cephalopoda; order Octopoda; family Octopodidae; genus Octopus; species Octopus bimaculoides. Next base: position 89,611,735 of record NC_068982.1, on the reverse strand, counting down.
TTTACCTCATTTATAAATTCATTCAATTCTTCGATCTTTCTGGGCAAATATGTCGTAGAAATCTCTTTTCGTCAATTGTTGTAATAAATCTTTTTCAATTGACATTAGTGCTAACCCAGACAGTCTTCTTTTTCCTGTTGCATTTCTTTCGTATATTTCGACTCTACTTAATACAGAAAAGGATCGCTCTACAGAAGCAGTGGTAGACGGAATTGTCAAAATCAACTTACATAGATTGAAGAGTTCTGGCATAGCTTCAACAAGATCACGAATATTTTAAGATCTATCAAAGATTTTATATGCCTTTGAGAACGCTCGTGCTTTAGCATAGCCATATGTAAATTATTTAAATCATCATAACCTTTATCATTCTAAACATTCTTTTCTAAGCAAAAACGTAAACAAGACCAAGAGAATAATTTATTAAATGTAGCACTTCCAGTTACCCATTTTTTCTTTTCATACAAATTAACCTGAAATTGTCTCGTGAATTTCTTGTTGTAGCTTCACAAATTAGGTAAATTCGGTGTTGGTCTCCCACCGTTTATAATTAAT
>NC_068982.1:89571760-89610974 GCF_001194135.2 Octopus bimaculoides | reverse complement strand
ACTATTTCTCAAAATATCGTTTATAACACTCATTTTGAAAAAGGTTACTTTTATATAAAAACACACGTGTAAGCGTCTGAGTAAATTGCATCTGAGTGAATTTCAACAAAACGTAAAAATAACGTTAGTCAAATTAATTTAAGATTAATTAGCTACTTCTGAAATAAGAAATATAATATAGATAATATTTTTTGCATTCAAAACACTCCAAAAATATATTAGTGCAAACAAATATTTTGAATGAAAAAAAAATTCAAACTTACCGCCAGTTTATTCCGACATTTCAGTTGGCTAACTCAGGAATTATGGGATTGCTATTGTTCGGGTCAGAAAGTGGAACGAGGTTAGCAACAATTCTACACTAACAAAGAGACAGAGAGGGGGTGTCACGTGGTCTTCTCAAAGCAGACGTACGAGTCAGTGAGAGAGGGGGAAGGGGAGGAAGAATATTTAGAAAATACCTGGACGGAGTTTCTTTGAAACAAAAGTAACTATTTTATCTAATTTTCCGATGATATGGATAAAAAAATCACAGAGCATGCAGCGCATACCTTACATGCCTGAGCGTGTACGACCCTGGTGTACATCAAGGGGAGAATAGCCTGGCTTTGTACATCAAGGGGAGTGATTGAAGCAGTGAAAATGCAGGGAACCTTAAAAGTGAATGAAGCCGTAGATCCAACACAATTTAAGAAAGACCAGAGAGAGCAGATGAAGAAAATTTGGCAAGATAAGAAAATACATGCACACACACACACATACACACCATAAAAAGCCAGACAGTATGAGAGGTAAATATATTTATTTTAGCACTTGATATCAATAAGATTATGGTCATTTTGCAACCTTCATCATGAAATAATAATTTCAGTGTATAATAAATCATTTTACATATCTGCACCAATATTCCTGCTCCATATTGCACGATACAGTTGTACTGCATTGAATTCTTACCTGCACAAGTATTCTGTGCATATGTTGAGGTGTTTTAACTGAGGAAGATTTATATAATGGGTCATTTCCTACAATATTACTAATATATACACAGGTAAATGTGTATTTAATTAATTTTCAACAAAATTTCTGCAAAGTAGGTATAAACTATGAATGTTCGTGAAGAACATAAACTTGAGAACTTTTGTCTTTTCATTAAATGATTTATCTATACATATTCCCTAGTTTTAATACTTTAAACACTGGTGTGTGGATAAAGTGAATTCACTTATTGCCTGTATCTGAATGTATAAAGAGACAATAACTGTGAATTTATACATTTATGGTTGTGTGAATTCAAGCCATCAGACAAGGCTCAAAATGAAGTATTTTTTGCTCTCGCGTTTAGGATGTTGTTGCTGTAGCACAGACACTGAAATGTGAGACCACATTCTGAGAAAAAGCCTTTTAAATGACTAGCTTAAAATCATTCACAAACATGCTTCAGCTTCTAGCCTATAGGCATGCTACTACTGTAATGGCCCCAGCTACTCAGTTCTGCCTGGTCTTGTAGCATCTCTACACAGGCACTCCCAACTCACTTGTCATTACTTCAGCTCTCTGACTGTGCACTAACTACTATGTCCAGTCTTTTCTCTTCAAAACATCCACTGTCTAGTATATCTCAACCTACAGATGTCGACATGTAACAGTTTGTGCAAGAGATTAGCATCATCAATTTCTTCAATTTAAAAAGCCTGCAATGCTTTTGCAGACCTAAGTAGAGGAGATTGACCATGTCTCTTGTTACATCAAGTAGAACAAGAAAGTTATTCATCTTATACAAGCCTATATTAATTATATCTTAAGAAAAATCTTCATAGAACACATCCACTTTAAAACACTTTTAATAACATATTCCTTCAAATAAACAAGTGTGAGACTAAATATTTAAAAACTAACCATGGAAGAAACAAAATATAAACCTATTTCATATAACATAATTTGAAATTCATTTCAATAATTAAGGGTTGAAAACTCTAAATGAATTTACAAATGCAAAAGAAAATAAAAATAGAAATATGCTCCCCTTTATACGGATACTTAAAAGGACATGGTACACTATCACACCCAAAACACACTCTTCACTAACACACCAATCAACAGCTACCCTCTTAACATTTGTACTAATAGAACACACATAAAGTTGCTTTCTCTTTACTTAGTTGCTAAACAGTTAAACATTTCTGTGCACATATCTTGAACACACACACACACACACACACACACATTCCTCTTCAGTCACTTTCCCTCTTTTGACCATTTTAAAATACAAACTCTCTTTTGCTTTAAATCCCTACTTCAGTTGTCCATTTTCTAGCATGGTAATATGTATATTATCTGCTAATATTTAACAATTTTAAGGTGGAAATTAGCAGAATTGTTAGCAGGCTGGGCAAAATGCTTAGAAAGGCTAAAATTCAAAATATCAAGGACACTCCATTATATTTTCTTTCCCTATGAGTAGTGAAGTAACACCATACCATTGTCTTTCTGTTTGTTTACTTTTTAACTGTTCTGACATTACATCATGTATTTAAAGGTGTAGGCATGGCTGTGTGGTAAGAAGCTTGCTTCCCAACCACACAGTTCCAGGTTCAGTCTCACTGCATAGCACCTTAGGCAAGTGCCTTCTATTATAGCCTTGGGCTGACCAAAGCCTTGTGAGTGAATTTAGTATGTGGTAACTGAATGAAGCCCGCCATATATGTGTGTGTGTGTGTGTTTTACTGTCAACTGGTGTTTTACTTGACAACTGGTGTTGGTGTTTTTATGTTCCTTTAAGTTAGCAGTTTGGCAAAAGAGACCAATAGGATAAGTATCAGGCTTGGAAGAAACTAAGTATGTTGTCAATTCATTCAACTAAAAATTCTTTAAAGTGGTTCCCCAGTATGGTCGCAGTCTAATCACTGAAACAAGTAAAAGATAAAAGCTAAAAGATATATGAATTCAGAGAATTATGTAGTTATTACGACAGTAAGCTCCTCTTACAGACTCAGCTAACAGTCCACATTTTAATCCAATACAGGGAAGTGTAATGTAGAGTGTTCATGCAGCTGAAATCCAGGAGAACTGATCAATGAAATTATTTTATGAGGAGTATATAGCCATAAAAGTCAGGAGGTATGAGAAGACCGTATATATTTATTTAACCACATCACATCCTTAGGATTAGAGCTATCTCACAACCTTCTTCATGTAGTATTAATTTCAGTGTAGAAGAAATTATGCTTACATTTTTACTTTAATATGTATACTCAGCATTATGCAATACAACTGTATATTCACAAATCCATGCAAATATATAAGGCTAGCTCATCAGATCACCAGAACATCATAGGTACACTAACGATTCAATTCCTAAAGTTGTATTTAATAATGCAAAGCATGCACAACAATGCAAACATGCAAGCATAATTTCATTTACACTGAAATTAATCCTATAAGAAAAGGTTGCAAAACAGCTGTAATCCAAAAGAGGTTACATATTTAAATGAATATATATTCACCTCTCATACCTCCTTTTATGGTTTATATATATATATATATATATATATACACACACACACAATCTACTTCATTAGCTTGCAGCTGTTTCTGCTATGAGATGCAGTGGACTCATAGTTGAGTGCCTGATTAACATCTCATAACTTCAGCAGAGCCTCAAATATGAAGTACTTAATATTCGAGGCTCTGATGAAGCTATAGGGTGTTATTCAGGCACTCAACTATGAGTCCACTGACTGCATCTTATAGCAGAAACAGCTGTAAGCTAATGAAGTTCGTGTGTGCATGTGTGTGCGTGTATGTGTGTGTGTATGTGTTTATAAACCAACATTTCAGCCAGCACAGACCTTCATCTAAGCAAAAAGCAATGAATATTTTCAATAAAAATTTATTTTCTTTCAAGTAATTTGCTGTTGGATAGATTTGTCACAATATATTAGTCAATAATGATATTCTGTTACTGGATATATATTGTTTAATATTTATGATGTTCCATATTTCTATTTTTTCTAGTCCACATTCGGTGATAAACTGGTAACAAAATATCTGTTTGACAGTGACTTCAGTGATGATCCTCAACTACCATCTCCAAATCAACTCAAGTACAAAATTTTAATAAAAAACAAAAAATTAAAAGATTTTGATAATCAAACTACAATTAAAAAAGTGAGTATTTCAAATGCAAATTTACTTTAATTCTGATAACTTACATATAATAAAATGCAATGTGTCCTGTCAGTCCTGCTGGTAGAGGGGAGCTAAAACAACAAACAGAGTAGAAGTGACTGACAGTCAGAGACGCAAAATGCGGGTGAAGTGCTGTGAGCTTTGAAGATGCAGGTATTTTAATCAAAATGGAACTAAGATTTTATCATAAATTGTATTAATCAATCTCTCACACAGACACCCACCCATCTTCCATGTAATAAAATGAAATGTGTTTCACGTCGGTCATGCTGGTAGAAGGAAACTAAAACAACAAATAGAGTGAAAGTGAATCACAGTCAGAGACACTAAATGCAGATGAATTGCATTGAGAAGTTTTACCTTCTGTCACTGGTACAGTAATCAAAATGAAACCACAAATTTTTATCATAAATGATATTTATTATCAATTTCACACACACACACACACATATATGGCAGAATCATTAGCACACTGGACAGAATGCTAAGAAGCATTTTGTCTATCTTTATATTCTGAGTTCAAATTCCACCACGGTCAACCTTGTCTTCTATCCTTTCAGAGTTTATAAATTAAGTACCAGTCAAGTACTGGAGTCAATGTGATCAACTTTCCCCATCCCCCAAAATTTCAGGCCTTGTGCCTGTAGTAAAAAGGATTATTATTATTATTAACATAGACTGAGAGAGCAGTGCATGCCATCAAAGTGACACTGGAGTACAAATATACAAAGCCCAATATACCCATCATGACTACCCATCTAAGGGTACATCAGGCACATGCTTCACAACCATATCTCATACCAAGATAAAAAGCATGATCTTGCAGGTGGAACCCAGATAAAATTTTCTTCAGGTTGAGAAGCCCATCCCACTCAAACGGTCCTTGAATAAAGGTTGTTTAAGGATGTTGAATGAGACACCCATGCTTCCAGAGTTGAATAATTCAAACCCCAAAGAATTCCTCTCAACACATGGCTATGATGCTCCCCCACTACAACTGCTTGAGATCAGAGATGCACATGTCAGCTTCTGAGAGACATGCTCAACTGACAAGCTGACAAACAAATCTGTGGTATTGAGCAAAATATTTGCTGCAGCCCATCTTTTATGCCAAGACAAAACATGTACATGATAACACTTTCAATCAGTTAAGATCAGAAGCCATGTGACCAGTGCCTGGTATGACATCAGGGCATTTATTATTAAGGTAGGAAACTGGCAGAATTGTTAATGTGCTGGATGAAATGCTTAACGGTATTTCGCCTATCATCATCTTCTGAGTTCAAATTCTGTCGACGCCAACTTTGCCACTTATCCTTTTGGGGGTCAATAAATTAAGTACCAGTAAAACACTGGGGTCAATGTAATTGACTAGTTTCCTCCCACCAAAAATTCAATCCTTGTGCTTGTAGTAGAAAGAATTATCATCATTATCATAATAACAATAATAATTATTATTATTATCATTATTATTATTATTATTGTGGTATGGTAGGCTGAGGTAGGGCCCTTGACTTTTTCAAGGCCTCCAAGACTGGCTGGATGAAGAGAAGTCATCCTCAGAGCAAAGACCTGAATTGACTACTTACAACATAGTAGCTTCCGTCAAAGTCACTGTCAAGTGGTAGTATTACACAGCACAGCTGAATAAGTGAACCACACAAGGGCAGGAACTTAACCGTATAGTGAGCTTATTATTATTTGGTTGGTTGGTTGGTTTGGCAGAATTGAGAGAGTGTTGAAAACAATTCCTTGCAGTATTTGTTCTGATTCTGAATCCTGCTGAGGGTAACTTTGCTTTTCATCTCGCTGGGTTTGATAAGCTCTGGGACATTGGGACAATGTAATCAACTGTCCCCTTCTCAAAATTGTTGGCCTTGCACAGACATTCAAAATAACTATAATTATCATTACTAGTATATGGCTTGTCTTATAAACAGAATGAATAATGTTATGTATCAAAATATAGCTATACATTAAAAAAAAAAAAAGAAATTATCTGATGCTCTAATGATTGCTAATTTGCAATATTATGTTCATATATATATTTGTAGTAGTGATAGAGTATCAGAATCAGTAGGACAGTAAATTAAATGTTTTATTTAGTTACATCCCTTTACTTTTTGAGTTTAATTCTCACCCTGTTCAGTCTTGTTTTTCCCCACTTTTAAAGGTTGATAAAATAGTACTTGTCAAATAATGGGCCGATTGATTGATTATTTCCTCCCCAAAATTTGAGATCATGTTCAATGAATTTGCAAAACTGTTTAGAATACTGGGCAAAAATATCTTAACTTATTTAGTTATGGCACTTTATGCTTCGAGTTCAATCCTACTGGGGTCCACTTTGCCTTTCAGCCTTCTAGAGACAATAAAAGAAAGTACCAGCAAAGTACTGGAATACCTCGGATCAGAGACCAGCTAAACAACACAACATCTAGTGCTTATTTTATTGGAAAGGCTAAACAACACAACAACTAGTACTTATTGTATTGGAAGGATAAAAGACAAAGTCTACCTCAGTGGAATTTTAACACAGGATGTAATGAAACATAACTAAATACCAAAAAATCCTTTTTGTCTATCTACCTCTTCACTTACCTTCCTTTGTTACTGTATATTCTATAAATAAAAATAAAAAGTAGCAGACCAGACCAACATTCTTAGAATATTAGGTTTCTCCTTCAAGAAACTTAAAACAAATTTTGCTTTGGTGACTTCTCTTTTGATCTTTCTAGTCTCGGAAACAAAAGTCACCAATAATGTGTTAGAGTTGATTTTGTCTTCTCTCCAATAAAATTTGTCTGTTGTCTAGGTAAATGAATTCATTATTACTTTTACTATTTTTATATTAATTTTCGTTGAGTTATTTCTTTGACTTGTTATATGAAGCAAAGGTTAGTAATTTATTGTGAAGGCCATTAAAGTAATATTTCAAGATTACATACATCACTGTTCCATTCAAAAAAGTCTTTTGGAAATATTCCATTTCCAATTCCTCAAATTCCAATTATTTCAAAATTTGTAGGATATTTCACTAAATAATTCCTGTTTCCCCAAACTTCACTGAAATAAGTTTCACACTTCAGTGCATCCTCAGTACAAATGCATAATCTTTAGAACAAATGTATCAACCTCTTCATCAACAACAACAGCACCATCATCATTATCCTTATAAATGTAAGATGTGTATGTATTTGCTTGATTTAGCAGTCAGAAAAATGGCTGTTTTCAACTGAAATGAGAGTCCAGTCACATGGTTACTATAACAGATGGGTAATACACATGGTATTCTGGCCATTTCCAACATTCTGGCAGAGTTAACTTTTCTTTTTATTCCTCTGAGATTGATAGAATAAATATCATCATCATCAACATCACCATCCTTATCACTTAATGTTTCTTTCAATTACTCACATGGGCTGCACAGATTACTGATGCTTTGTTAGATGGGTCACAGGACCACATCTCATACCTAAGTTTCATTTTTGGATTAGTCTCTACAGTTGAATGCCTTTCCCAACATCAACCACATTACATCTTCACAAGACTAATGGTCCACTCATTTCCATTTTTAAAACAGAACAGAACAGAAGTGAAACTGTGATGAATAGCTGCAGATAGATAAATGGTGAAAGATGTCAATATCAAATGGCTTGAAGGAGAGTATAGGTACAAGCCATGGGGTCTATGCATATCCAGTGAGATTCCTTGTTTGTTCTCCAAGATAGGTGAAAGAGGAAGGAATGGGCTGATCAATTAGGTAATTTACTGGTGTCAATTTAATTGACAACATCAATTTCTTGAAAGCAAGAAACAAAAAGAATATGTCCAATTGCTGCAGAGTAATAAAGAGAGATAATTACCTAACTTTTTTCAATTAAATGTATCAATTAGTAAATTTTTCAGTAGAATTCCCATCAATTGCAGAATTTTAGTTTAATACATCTATCATCATTATATAGATTGGGTTATTAAGAACTAATTACTAAATAGAAATTAAGTTAAGAATAAATAATATATAGACAAACATCTATAAATTGTCACCATGAAATTAAACCAATGATGTCCATTTTGACAACATGCATCATTGTTATTTAACAATCTGTGAGGGTTTGCTTAAATCTCCTCTGCAAACCACCAATGATAGCAGCCAAAGACTGCTAGTTAAAATATAAAAAGTATGTGCCTAAATACAAGCTTCTTGACTATGGACTTAATTAAAGTGACAGGATAAGAACTATTTAAATCCTCTTGATACCGACCTGCCTCAGACAGCTCTTGTTCCTATAATGCAAACTTCTTGGTTCAAAGTGAATTAAATAAGAACCTTTCATCAAAATTTCTTATTGATTTATTTTATAAACACTAGCTTAATAATGACAAAGCTATTTTACTAAATTCTTCATTATTTTCAAAATTAATTGAAACAAAGGTAGTGTCTTTCAGTTTGGAATTTGGTAAGGAAAAAGTTATTGAATTGTCAGAGATGTACTATTTTCTATATCTTTTAACTGCTTGTATCTATATCTGTTTTATATTTTCTTGCATCTATGAGGTAGTTTTGTGGCTGATGCAACTGAATTTTACTGCTCTTCCCACTATAGAGTACAGAGCAGTGTCTGTTTTCTTCAGTTAGGTACACTGCATCAAACACTGTGTCTAGAGGAAAAATAAGGTTTGAATTCATGACCATTTGCTCAGTAATCAAGTACATTAATTTCATAGTGTCATCATAATAATATATACTATCATTATAACTTAAATTTGTGCTATTTCATATACATCTTCTAACACCAATTTACTACATGTTTTTGTATGCATAATGCACACCACTGCACTTGTTGATCACCAAACCTAAGAAACAGTTGTAAAGGATTGTCTGGATTCTTTTCCCATCTATCTATGATGTCAGAGTATGAACTCTCTAGGTGTTTTACCTATTTATGAGAACAACTGTGGACTGGTTTCCTGTTTTTCTGCTTAATTGTATTTATACACACATCTGTATAACTAATTTATAAATACTTTCATGTCATTAACAACTGCCTGCCTAACTTTTATTTTACTATATATATATATATAGTATTAATGGTTTCTTATTAGGAAACCAATAGATTTTATACAGGGCTGCAAGGAGAAGTGCTCAGAATAATTGAGACAAGAGTAAAATATTAGTTAAAAAATAAAAAGACTGGGTTAACGACTCAACATATCATACCCCCTCAATGAACATATATAAGAAATACAGCATAATCTGTCAAACATAAGGAATAAGAAGAAATAACGCAAGAAAAATAATGCAAGAAGAAATAATAAATAAATAAAAATATATCATATAGTATAAAATTTTTATACAAGAATATATTGTTTCAACCGATAACATGGAACTGAAAAAAATTGAGTTAAAGATATAAAGCAATACACGTGAATATCATTTCATAGAAGTTAAAAAGTTAAAATTAATACTAATAAAAATTAATACGGAAGGAGTAAAAATTTCAAATATAATAATATAATATAAGTCGATATAGTAAAATAAAATGACATGAAGAAATGAGGTACCATAAAGTAGTCTATCGGTTGGAAAAACAAGGACAGAAGTGATTTAGCACCACTTAGAATTAAAGTTCAAAGTTCTTCAACTCCCTCGGGCACATTTCACATCTCAAAACCAGTAGAGCAAATATATATAAACAAAATGGACCAGCCTATGTAAATAATTGGAGGATTCCAAAAAAAAAAAAAAAAAAAAAAAAAAAAAAAAAAGTGCCATTTTAGAATAGCCAAACAGGCTGCAGTATCAAAACCAATCTACGAGGTTTCAAATCACCCTAACGTAAACTGTTACATTTGTTATTACTTTTAAATTTATTTTTATCTCTATAGTTTCAAGAAGTTTTTCTTCTTGAAACTATAGAGATAAAAATAAATAACAAGTGTAATAGTTTACGTTAGGGTGATTTGAAACCTCGTAGATTGGTGTTGATATTGCAGCCTGTTTGGCTATTCTAAAATGGCACTTTTTTTCTTCTTTTTTTTTTTAATCTTCCACTTATTTACATAGGCTGGTCCATTTTTATATATATTTGCTCCTTAGAGAAATCAGTTTTTTTTTTCATCTTGTGCATGTTGTAACTTTGTACGTGTGTTCACCCTGACGAGGGGTCATCACCAATTTACACTCTATTGTGTTTTGAAATACAGTGGTGTACCTCCGAAATGGCCATAGGTATTGTATGAAATTCGTGAAATTGTTTTTATTGATGGATACCTGCGGTGTGCTGTAATTGTTTTTGACTCATGTGTGGTGAACCTTTTTTGATATGGTGAGCGGAATTGAACTTTTGCCTGTTGATACTTGCTGGGTGCCTGTTGTTTGCTCTTGTGTGTGCCGGATTGGTGCGAACTTGCCTTTTGGTGTCTACTGGTTTTGAGATGTGAAATGTGCCCGAGGGAGTTGAAGAACTTTGAACTTTAATTCTAAGTGGTGTTAAATCACTTCTGTCCTTGTTTTTTCAACCGATAGACTACTTTATGGTACCTCATTTCTTCATGTCATTTTATTTTACTATATCGACTTATATTATATGTTATTATATTTGAAATTTTTACTCCTTCCGTATTAATTTTTATTTGTATTAATTTTAACTTTTTTAACTTCTATGAAATGATATTCACGTGTATTGCTTTATACCTTTAACTCGATTTTTTTCAGTTCCATGTTATCGGTTGAAACAATATATTCGTGTATAAAAATTTTAAACTATATGCTCTATTTTTATTTATTTATTATTTCTTCTTATTCCTTGTGTTTGACAGATTATGCTGTATTTCTTATATATGTTCATTGAGGGGGTGTGATATGTTGAGTCATTAACCCAGTCTTTTTATTCTTTAACTAATATTTATATATATATATATTCACACTTACATACAGACATGCATGTATATATATATATATATATGTATATATATATATTAATTTTGCCTTATTGATTGTTATTTTGATATTCATATTTGTACTTCATTGTGAATTATTCATATAAACTTATTACAAATTGGTTTTCATTTCCTTACCCAAAATCAGATAACCAGTGACACAGCATATTTCCATTTAAATTTTAGTCAATTTATATTTCAGAATACCCTCCCCTGCTTTCCTTGACGGTTTAACTATGTATGTGTGTGTACTATAAATTTTCCTCATACAAATAACATTTCTATGACAGGTTTGTACCCATTCTCGAACAAGCAGTATGATCTCTTCTGAAAGTGCTTCAATTAATTTTGAAGAGGATGACGATGAAGATGATGATGAAGATGATGATGTTGCTGATGGCAAGTAACTTTTATTACTGTTGTGTTACTGTACTCACTTTTTCAATAAGATTTTTATTCCCTTAAAGACATTTCAGGACAAATTTTAATTCATACAATTTTAACCTCATCTTTTGTGTTTATTGTAATTAACTTTGTTTGCATCTGAAACTAGTCTTTGGTACATTTCATCACATTCCCTATTCGTGTGTGGGTGTGTGCATGCATGTGTGTGTGTGTGTGTGTGTGTGTTGAATCCTGTCGGTCAATGATGACCATGTACCAACCTGTTTCTGTTATCCTTTATTTGTTTCAGTCATTGGACTGCGGCCATACTGGGGCACCACTTTGAAGGGTTTCGTTGAACAAATTGTCTCCAGTATTCATTTTTCTAAAGTCTCACACTTATTCTGTCAATCTATTTTGCCACACTGCTATGTTATGGGTAAACAAACCAACACCAACTGTCAAGTAGTGAGGGGTGGAAGGAACAAATGCAAAGATACACATACATGCACTCTCACACACACACACACACACACACACAGATTTCGTCCACCAAACTCACTCACAAGACACCAGCTCACCAGGAACCAAAGTAGAAGACACTTTCCCTAAGTGCTATGCAGTGGGACTGAACCTCCAAACCACATGGTTGCAAAGCAAGCTTTTTAACCACACAGCCATAGGCAAAAATTTTTTGAGGAAATCTCTGTCGTAAATCTCTCCTTTACATGCCAATAATGTTTATCCAAAGGAAAGTTCACTAACTTTTGCCAATACTGTTTGGCACCAGCATCATTGCAGGTGCTACTCTCAGAATGCATAAAACTAGAACAGATACCATGAGATACCCTGCCTGACTCCCTCTAACCGTTCTGCTGCAATCCACAGTACTGGATTGATACCTTTTTGTCATGTCTCTGAAATGATGAAAAGTTAAAGCTGTCTGTAGCAGAATTAGAACAACTCTGTGGAGTTAGGAAAAATACTACAAAACATCACAAGACAATCTCTTTTTCTTTATGAGAGAGTGTCTTGTGATGTTTTGTAGTATTTTTTCTGACTCTGCAGAGTTGTTCTAACTCAGCTACAGACAACTTTTCATCATTTCAGAGTCATAACAAAAAGGTTATCCTACACCTTTAAAGACTGCCAATCCATCCAATATATGGACGTGTGTGTGTGCATGTACACACACACACACATGCACATTACTCTAGGGATGCAGGCAAATAAGGGGGCCAACATGCAGTTGTCAATTTACTTGCTAAAGTATTAGTGAAATATTGCTAAAATCACACTTTAACAACCAAATGTATACATTGGACAATGAAGTCCTTGAAATACAAGTGCATGGTAGGTTATAGCTGGAATGACTTTGGTTACAAGGCCACTGGTTGAGAGCTCACATAGAGTTAAACAACAACTCCCAGCTCAGTTTGAACCAAAAGCTACAATTACTAAAGCAGGCTTTTAAAAACATGTAAGTCACTGTTTGAGTCATGCATGAGAAATGCAGAGGTTGTGAGTTCATATCACACTTGGGGCACTGATATCTTCTTGAGAAAACTTGAAAGAAATAAAACAAATATACTCTCTTGGATATCTAATGTGAGTGTGCATGAAAGAATTAGTACAAAGGTGATGAATGAAAAACTTGGCATAAGAGGAATCAGGGTTTGCATTCAAGAGAGAAGACTGCATTGATGTGGACATGTGATGCATATGGATGAGGACAGATGCATAAAAAAGTGCCAATCATTTAATGTGGTTGGAACCTGCAGAAGAGGGAGACCCAGAAAGACATAGGATGAAGTGGGAAGGTTGACCTCAGAAACCTGAATCTGATGGTAGAGATGACTAAAGACTGGAATCTCTGGCGATATGAGGTTCTTGAAAAGACTCATCCTCCACAGCAAAATTGAGTTCTGGAAGTGCTATGCTTCCTGCTCTCCACCCATGTTACAATGACTCTCTCTCTCTCCATCCACAGCTCCTACAGACTACCAAACCATGTCATCTCCCTCTCTTGTCCTCTACTCTTAGTACTCATGTATCATCTTAGTACTCCTGCCACTTGTGCCACCATACTGTTTCTTCTGCATCCCTCTGTCTTTCTCAGCACGTTCTTTGTTCATTGACCCTTCAACCCTAACTATTTTGGGTCAACCCCCTATCACCTCATTCTCTTTCCAATACAATCTTGCAGACCAAGCACCCACTCATTCACATCTACTCAGCTTGTGCCTTATAAGGTCACCTGGGCACTTCATCACCATTATCTATCTCTTGCAGCTCCTAATTATCATTTTATCTTTCTCTGTTCCCCTTTTCCCTACTAGATGTGAGTAAACATGCAGATCCCTCTACAAGAACTTGCCCTGTCCCCCATTTTCCCTAGCATTCCTCTCCTCCCCTAGCATAAAGATGCTCGGCCCAGTGTGGGTTCAAAGTTCTGCAAACTGTTTGGTGACTTCAGGTGGAACAAGAAAGCACCCAGTCCATGTTGTAAAGTGATTGGTGTTAGAAAAGGCATCTAGCTTCAGAAACTGTGCTAAAGCAGACATTTGAGTACGATGCAACTCTTGGGTACATCAGAACCAATCCATGACTATATGGAACATAGATGTTAAATGATGGTGGTACTGATGGACTGGCTCCTGTGCAGGTGACATGTAAAATACACCATTTCGAGCATTGCCGTCGCCAGTACCGCCTGACTGGCCCTCGTGCCGGTGGCACATAAAAGCACCCACTACACTCTCGAAGTGGTTGGCGTTAGGAAGGGCATCCAGCTGTAGAAACTCTGCCAAATCAGATTGGAGCCTGGTGTCGCCTCCTGGTCCACCCATCCTCAGTCAAATCGTCCAACCCATACTAGCATGAAAAGCGGACGTTAAACGACGATGATGATGATGATACATATACATATATATATAAGTTTTTACATCTCTGAATGGATTCAATGATATTGTGTATTTATACTATAAGTATTTTGATTCAAACAATAACAATAGTCAAATTCTTGTAGGAAAAAAAAATCATAAGAAGCCACAACACTTTGCTATTTAAAACATGAAAAAGTAAGCTTATAAACTTAAAGGTCTTGTTTTCCAAACGTCCTAGTGACAAGGCCTTGTATTATTTTAAAAACCAAAGTTATGCTACTCAACATTTTAACAAGTGGACAAAAAAACAACTTTCTCCATGTTTTCAGTTTGTAACTTGACAATAATGCAACTGTTATAACAGTAATTTATCTTGAGTAAAATTAATTTCTAAAATTTTAGAATCTAGAAATCCAAATTACATTTATTTTTGGCTAAGTGGTTCTTGATAAATCATTTTCTCTGAAGATTTCTGGCATCACATTGCGTATGAAAAATACCATTGTGAAATACACACACACACACACACACACACACAGATATATAAATCATTGTCATCTTCCTCATCACTTTTATGTTTTCTTTTTCTTCACACTGGCATGAGATAGATGAAATTTATTGATGCAGATTTTCTGTAGCTGGATGCTCTTCTTGTTGCTAACTATTAAATGTTTTACACCAATAAGGTAGTTTCATTCCATTAGTCTTGACATGTCAAAACCAACAAGGTCCATGACACTAGGGGACTTTTGTTTACTTGAGAATGAAAAGTATAGTAATATTTTAACTCAACTGTTTTTGTGAAGTCTTGCAGAATCAAAGCATACACACATATCTTTTATCTTTTACTAACTTCAGTCATTAGACTGTGACCAAGCTGGGGCACCACCTTGAACAATTTATTTTAGTCTAACAAATCGACCCCAGTACTTACTTTTGTATTTTTCCTGGTACTTCTATCGATCTCTTATTCTGAACAGCTAAATTATAAGGATGTAAACACACCAACACTAATTGTTGAGGAGTGGTGGAGAACATATATATATATATATATATTTAAGACAAGGTATAACTAATGGTCATTACATATTTTTCTTTATTGTAGTAAATTCAACTTACAGCTGTTTCCAGTAGCCATTATAGGTTCATTATTGATAGGTTTACCCAATTAGCTCATTGATTGGTTGGGAAAGATTGAATAACCTAGAAAATTAATGCTACTTTCATCAGTCATTTCTGGTTATGACTAAGCAGAACACTGAAGGAATGGTACAGGCATGGGGAGAGGAATGTGCATGATGGGCTTCCTTCTAGTTTCTCTCTAACTTCAATTTACAGAAGATTTGGTCAGCCTGAGGCTATAGTGGAAGTTACTTGTTCCAAATGCCTCTCGTGAAATCAAACCCCAAATAAAATGGTAGCAAAGCTGCACCAGTACTCAGCTGGTACTCATTTTCAGTACTATGAACTGGAGCAATGTGAAACTATATACTTTGCTTAAGGACACAACATGCTGTCCTGTCCAGGAATTACAAGAATGAACTTACATTCATGAGTATGTGGCAGTAACTACACTTTAGTTTGCATATTACAATAGTAATCATGACCTCCCTCATATATCAGTACCAATAACCTCCACATGCTATGGTAGTGACCCTGTGCTCCATAATGTTATACATTTAGCACTAGCCAGTTGTCTTGATCTATATACATAAGGTCAGCTGCATCACTAAATTTAAAACTGCATCCAACATGGAGATTTCTTTATATTTGTTTGGTGTGTGTGTGCGTTTGTGTGTTTGTGTGTGTATGCCTATATATTAGTGTCTTTTTGTCTTGATATCGCATGATAGTTGTAAATGGGTGTCACCGGTTACTGCCATACAAGAAGTGTTCTTTATGTATAATCTTCTGTGCAAACATGTCTGGCCATGGGAAAATATTACTTTACTTGGGAAAAAGTGTTTGTAACAAGAAAGGCATCTAGACATAAAAAGTTTACCTCAGCAAATACTGTTCCAACCCATGCAAGCATGGAAAAGTAGATGTTAAAATGATGATAGGGATGATGGTCTGGAGGTTGGAACTGTAACTAAGTCTGTATAGGCCCACCTGAACCAGTAATACTGATGCTACTAAAGTGCTTCTTGAGCCCTTGTAAGTCAACACCTATAGAAAGTACATGAGCAAGGAATTCCAAAGAGGGTATATCTGAGGAGGAAGGATTGGGTTTAATGATAAGTGCAGAGCCTGGTGGATTGAAAACAGCAAGGTTGATATGACAGAAGGAGTAGCAAGTGGGACAGAAACACTCAAGTGGAGGTGGTGCAAATCCAGGTAGCTCTAAGGAGCAAATTCTATTATAGTAGCAGTATAAAAAGCAGAGAGATGTTAATATGCTAACAAGCCAGAAGAGAGTATCTGTGAGTGGCTTTATAGAAGAATTTCAGTTTTTACTTGAAGCATTTTTCCTAAAAAAGGTTGCAATGTTTGAAATATCAACTTCCAAGTGAAAAATAACAAAAGGGAAATAATTTGCTTGCGAGGGGATACTGAAAAGTTGCTGGAAAGGCCTGGCTGGAGGTTCAACCTTCTGAGTTCTTTTACAGGGCTTCGAAAAACTGAAGGACTATTACAATAAGTGTGTGAATTTGAGAGGGGTATATGTTGAATAAAATCATAATTAACTGATCCTCCTGTATTTTCTCTTACCCAAAGTCAGGAACCTTTCAGCACCCCCTTATGAGAGATCATATTATATAACAGGCATTACTCTGTGTCTTTGGTCAAGACGTTCAACTAACCAAACATTATTTGTCAATACAAGCATCACTAATCTCTCTGGAATTTACTGTTGTACCAACCAAATCTTAGTTAAGTGTCAGTACAACCACAGGACTTCATATATGCACACAACATTTCCTATCTAAAATGTTTTTCTATCAAATCAACCTGATGTATGAAACCTAAAAACAATTTAACCCTTTTGATACCAACCCACCTGAAACTGCTTCTGGCTCTATTGTACAAATGTCTTATTTTCAAAAGTTCCGAATTAAAATCTTCCACCAAACAGTCACAATTTATGTTCTTAACACTAGCATAATGATAACTAAGTTTTTTTCACTAAATTCTTTGTAATATTTAAAATTAATTAAACAAAACACAGAGCATCTTAACAGAAATATTGTAACAAAAGGGTTACACTTTCATCTTGTGAGTTATGAATGTTAAGTTATTTTCTGAACAAACTAAAGGAGAAAACTGAAAAGACGTTGCCTTTCTGTTGAAGAGTTTTGAGTTTGCATCCAATAGTTTTTAATATTCTGCACCTGAATATCTTCAAAACATTAAAACATTCTTTGTCCAAGTCACTTGAGAGCAGCAAAGCAATAAATTAGATAGACTTAGAAAGATTTAACAGCAAACTAAAATGGACACCAGAAAATTGCTTGGTGATTTGCAATATTAGAATGAAAAACTATTCTTTTATTTTTTCACTAGTTTCAGTCACTGGACTGTGACCATTCTGGATCACCACCTTCAAGAGTATTTAGGTGATCATTCAACCCTTGCTATTATTTTCTATCTGGTACTTGTTTTACCATGTAGAAGACTGGAATCATTTTAACCATTTAGCAAAACATGAACACTATTATCTTCAATTTTTATTTCTTCTTAATAGTACAGTCTGTTATGAAGTATCAAAAAGTTTCATTGCACTTCTGAGACCTGCTCATTGATACATTTCCATTACATCAGTTCAAAATTGTTTCTAGTGAGTTTTTATAAACTTCAGATATTTCAGTCTTTCCTGTCTTTCTCTTTCCCTTTTAAAATTTTTCTCTTCCGTTTTTCTTAGCTATATTCTTCTTTAAACAGGTAAATAATTAACTAATACATAAAGTAATTCTCATATATTTTTTCCTAGCTGTCCTTTTGTGTATGAGTGAATTTACTTATTTTTTTAAATTGGACCTGTGATTTTTTTTTTTTTTTTTTTTTTTTTTTTTTTTTTTTTTTTTTTTTTGTCTGATTCACAGATTCAATTTTCCTGTTTCCTTTCACTTCCTTTCTCTACCCCAATCTAATTATCTGTGTGTGTGTGTGTGTGTGTGTGTGTGTGAATTTATTTTATTATTGTTAACATTCTCATTAGTAGGATAATGGATTTGGTAGAATTTTTAGAACGTTGGATAAAATGCCTAGCAGTATTTGTTCCAGTTCTTTATGCTCAGAGGCCAAGTCCTGCCAAGGGCATCTCAGCCTTTTATCCTTTGAAGTCCAACAAAACAGGATACCAGTCATGTATCGAAGCTGATTAAAATAACTAAGTCCCCCTCAAATTTATGGCTTTCTGTCTAATTTAGAAATAATTATTGTTAATAGTGAAGGTGTGTGGTTTTGTGGTTAGGGTATTCAGCTTGTGCTGTAAGGTCGTGAGTTCAATTCCAGACATTTCATTGTGCCCTTAAACAAGATACTTTATTTCACATTGCTCCAGTCCACTCAGCTGGCAAAGATGAGTAATACTTATATTTTAAAGGGCCAGCCTTTTCACATTCTGTGTCACACTGAATCTCCTTGAAAACTACATTAAGGGGACACATGCATATGGTGTGCTCAGCTGCTTGCACCTTAATTTCATGAGCAAGCTGTTCCATTGATCGGATCAACAAGAAGCCTCATTGTTATTACCAATGGAGTGCTACTTATTGTTAATAGTAGTCATTGCTAAGATATTTTTTTCTTTTTCATGAGGATGGCTTTTGAATATTTTGGAGATGTCGACTGTCATGTATTTAGACACAAGCCAAATACATACAATTTCAAAAGTTATTTTATCAATTTCT
Organism: Octopus bimaculoides; assembly: GCF_001194135.2. Classification (NCBI taxonomy): domain Eukaryota; kingdom Metazoa; phylum Mollusca; class Cephalopoda; order Octopoda; family Octopodidae; genus Octopus; species Octopus bimaculoides. Next base: position 89,591,722 of record NC_068982.1, on the reverse strand, counting down.
AACTAAAAGCTAAGTTACTTTTCTTAACTGAAAATCAAAACATTAATGAACATAAAACTTGTATACGCATGCATGTATACAAATATATGGCTTTGCAAGTTATATGGCAACTTCACTAGAGTTGGTGCCACAAAAATGCATCCACTAACCTCTGTAAAGTGGTAGGCATTAGGAAAGGTATCCAATAGTAGAAACCATGAAACCATACCAAAGGACACATTGGAACATGACACAGACCTCTAACTTATTAGAACCTTTTAAACTGTCTGACTCATATCAACACTGAAGATGTATGTAAAATGATGATTATATATATACCTAGGTATATACATATACATATATATATATATATATATATATATATATATTCACCATCATAATCATGGATTTAGCATCCACATTTCCAAGCTTGCATAATTCAGAGGCACTCAGCTGAGGCAGATTTTCTGCAGATGGATGCTCATCCTGTCACTGATCCGCATTTGTTTCCAAGCAACATAATATTTCCGCTTGTCTGGACATGCTTTCAGAGATGGCTAGAAGCAAATGACACCACTTGTATGACTGTCACATGCTATCAAGACAAGGAAGCACAAAAATACATAAACAAATAAATGAACACACACACACACAACAAACTTTTTCAATTTCCACATAACAGATCCACTCACAAGGCTATATTAGGAAACACTTGCTTAAGGTGCCATGCAATAGGACTAAATTTGAAATCATGTAGTTAGGAAGGAAATGTTTTAATTACATAATCACGTCTGCACCTATAGCCATATCATCATTTTTATATCCACTTTTCTAAGCCGGTTTGTTTGGGCCAGATGGAAGATTTTGAACCAGTGTTTTACAGTGAGATACTATTCCAATGTCAACCCTTTTAGTCACTCCTTATAAGGACAGCAAACTTGTATACCTACAGGGGTCTGGGTGGCTGCTATCAGTTTGTGCCAGTTGCTGTTGAGTAATCGAGTATTTTAGGACCCTGTAGAGTCAATTTCTTCTGAAAAATAGGGATAATGATGGCTTGACGGAGAAATGAGTCCCATTAGGTGGAGTGGCTGCTGCAGCAAGTGTCACTGACCAGTTTCCACAGTAACACCATTGTGGGAATTACTGTGGGGTGCAGCTGAGCACATCACTTGTTCCGAGATATGTGGCCTATCACCCCCATCCCCTCCATCTTCCCCTGTTTTATTCTCCCGCTTTTTTCCTCTTCTTTTTTATCTCTATCTTCTTTCCTCTTTCTATGTATTTAAATGTTCTAATAAAATAAAGAAATTCCTTTTGCTAAAAAAAAAAGACAACAAAGTATGCGTATTCTAAATGATGGGCCTCAGCACAATTTTCATTCTATCAAATTTCACTCATAAAAATCATTGGTCAATTCACAGCTACAATAGACACATTCTGTTTAAAGTACCACACAAAAGGGTTGAACCCAGAATCTAAGCAAAAACCACACAACTACATCTTCAACTTTCACTTTCACATCATAATATAAGAATGATTATATATTTATCTCTTAGGAAACATTTAAACTTGTATCATGCTCAAGAGAGAATATTTATCTCACATGTTCTTAATGCTGCAGAAATTAAAGTTAAGTACCAGTTTTATGGATTCTTGTGATTTATGGCATAAACTTGTAACTGCTAGGGTGTGGTTCACTGATCTTTTTCTGTGCTGAGTGTGAACAAGAGAGAGAGAAGAAAGGAGGAGAGAAAGGGGAGGAGTGAGAGAGATAGAGATAGAAAAAAAGAGTAGGGGGAGTGATAGAGAAATGGTGTTGTGGTAATAATGGTGGTGGTGGTGGTGGTCATAGCTGTGTAGTTGCTATGGGAACATTTTGTCAGGGTTTATTGCTCTTATGCATCTCCTGCGACACATATTGACATATTGATGCGGTTGGGTGTGTCTGAGTGCAATGTTTGGATTTAATGCAACTAATAGCTTTGATAGAAGAGTAGATATGGTGATGGAAGGTGGTGGTGGGGGTGGATGAGTTATTGGTAGTGATAATGTTTGTAATGTGGTGACACTAGTAGTCTTGACTGTCTGGTGATGGTAGCAGTAGTGGTTATAGTTGTGGTGTGACAGTGGGGACTGGTGATGGAGGTGGAGATAGTGACAGTGATGGTAACAGTGGATGATAGTGATGACATTGATAGTATATTAACTGTACAGGTTGGTGGTAGTGGCGAAGATGAGGGAGACAGTGGTGGTGGTGGTGGTGGAAGCAGTGGTTGTGATGTCACTGGTATTGACTATAGTGAGAGAGATGGTAGAGGTGGTAGTTGTGATGTCACTGGTATTGACTATAGTGGGAAAGATGGTGGTGGTGGTGGTTACAGTAACAGTCATAGTGGTGATGATGTTAGTGGTGGTGGTGGTGATTTTGGAAGTATTAACTATACTGTTGGTGTTGGTTGTAGTGGTGATAATGGCAGTAGGGATGTAGTGATCGTGGTGGCACTGGTAATAGCAAGTGCGCTGTTGGTGTCGATGGTGGTGCTGATGGTGGTGGTGGTGGTGGTGGTGGTGGTTTTGACAGTGGCAGTATTATTTACAAAGATAGAAGTGCTGATGTAAGCAATAGCAGTAGATTGTGAGTGATGACACTGGTGAAACATACTCTTTTTTACTCTAGGTACAAGGCCCGAAATTTTTGGTGGGAGGAGGCCAGTCGATCAGATCGACCCCAGTATGCAAGTGGTACTTAATTTATTGATCCCAAAAGGATGAAAGGCAAAGTCAACCTCAGTGGAATTTGAACTCAGAATGTAAAGACAGACGAAATAGCACTAAGCATTTCGCCCAGTGTGCTAACGTTTCTGGCAGCTTGCTGCCTTATGTAGAAATATTCTTTTCTACTTTAGGCATAAGGCCCGAAATTTTGGGGGAGTGGGGTCAGTCAATTAGATTGACCTCCAGTACACAACCGGTACTTAATTTATCGACCCCGAAAGGATGAAAGGCAAAGTCGACTTTGGCGGAATTTGAACTCAGAACATAAAGACAGACGAAATACCACTAAGCATTTCACCTGGCATGCTAACGTTTCTGCCAGCTCACCACCTTTTTTCTACTCTTGGCACAAGGCCCGAAATTTTGGGGGAAGGAGCCAGTCAATTAAATCAACCCTAGTATGCAACCGGTTCTTAATTTATTGACCCTGAAAGGATGAAAGGTAAAGTTGACCTCAGCAGAATTTGAACTCAAAACGTGAAGATGGACGAAATACTGCTAAGCATTTTACCTTTCATGTTAACGCTTGTGCCAGCTCACCACCTTACTGGTGAAACATATCGACAGTGTTCATGGTGTGTGCATGTGCATAGGGAAATAATGGCATTGGTTATAGTAGTGCATGTGGTGATTGCAGTGGTGGCAATATTAGTGATGATGGTAGCAGTGACCGTAATGAGGTGGGAGGGTGTAAGAAGAACAATGATGGTATGAGTCATAGTATTAACAGTGTAAATGATTGTAGCTGTGGTGGTAACAGTGATGACTTTAACGATGGGGAGGATTTAAGCGTAAGGGTGGTGATAGTGGTCATAATATTCATTTCAAATTTTGGCACAAGGCCAGCAACTTCAGGGGAGGAGGTAAGTTGCTTACATTGCCCCCCCCCATTCCCCCTCCCCCCTTCACCCCAGTACTCAACTGGTACCTGTTTTATCAAACCTGAAAGAATGGAAGGCAAAAGACGACCTCAGCAGGATTTGAACTCAGAATGTGAAGGCAGATAAAATGTCATCCTAATAGTAGTAGTAATAATATTGATGATTTCAAATTTTGGCACAAGGCTAGCAATTTCAGGGGAGGGTTTAAGTCGATTACATCAACCTCAGTGTCCTAGCAATTCTGCCAGCTTGCCACTCTAGTAGTGGTGGTCGTAATACTGACTTCAAATTTTGGTACAAAGCCAGCAATTTGGGTTGACAGGGTAAATAGATTACACCAATCCCAGAGCTCAACCGGTACCAATTTTATTGACCCTGAAATGATGAAAGGCTAAAGTCAACCTCAGCAGAATTTGAACCCAAAATGTGAAGATAGATGAACTGCCACTAATCATTTCACCTGGCATGCTAATGATTCTGTCAGCTCACCACCTTAATAGTGGTAGTAAGTGGTAGTGATATTAGCAGTGTATGTGATTGTAGTGGTGTGAGTAGTGGCATTGTTATTGACAGGGATGGCAGCAGTGATGGTAGTAATGGTGATGCTGCTTACAGTGTTAATAGTGATGATGTGTTGTGGTAATAGTGTTGGCAATGATAGTGATGATGATGATGATGATGACAATGGTTGTAGAGCTGGTGATGTAAGCAGTGGTGGTGATGTTACAGGTATTTGATGCTACTTTTGCTGTTGTTTAGCACCAGATCAAGCCTGTTCAAGTAGCCCCATTACTCAAAGGCATTTCAACCATGACCATCTCATCTTTCATATGTGTAGAATCATATTCTTATATGTGCCCATTTCTGAAATGGCAGGGTGTGCTTTAATGGTGATTTAGCTACTAGTTCTAGCAGGTCAAGCAACTGTATAGAGCCCTCCCTTACTTGATAGCAATGATCTTAAAAGTAGATTAATGCTGTTGTTGTTTAGCTCCCATCAACTCAGACCAGGCTGCTGAAACTGCTATTTCTGTGTGCATGTACTTTTCTTTATATTTGTCTTGACCCAGTGGAAGAAATAGTATTCAGAAGGTAGTATTATAGTTCTGTTCCCTAGGTATTGAGTAGACATGACTGTAGATGTAAGGGCAGAAGTGAGAACATTAGAAGCTTGCTATATCAACAAACTGTGTCCCTCACATAAGGAAGTGGTCTTTCATTTTGCTATAAATTGTTTTGATGATGACACTATTAGAAGTATTTGTGATAAGTGATGACAACAGAGGCAGGAAGAATCCTCAGTCATTACTTGTGGGTGACAACTCTGCCTAACTTAGATGGCTCTAGTTGATAGTATTGGGTCATCCCATAAATAATGCGTTTTTTCAATTGCATAAACTAAAAGTTGGAGAGGATTGGGATAAACTACCTGCATCAACTAGCTATAAAAGCAGGTAGTAATGTTACCTTGTCTTTATTCTTGGTGAAAGTTTTGAAGAGTGCAGTTCGATTTTAACAGTTATTTTTTCAAATCTATAATGGAAGTGACAAAGAGCATATTCGGCATATTTTGCTTCATGAGTTCAGTAAAGGCAACACTGCAACAGAAAGTGTGAGGAATATTAATGGAGTATATGGCAATTGGACAATAAGTGTAGGCCAGTGTCAATGGTGGTTCCACAAATTCTGATCCGGAAACTACAACCCAGAAGATGAGCATTGTCCTGGAAGTTCTGTAGAGCTCAGTGAGAACATTCTGCAAACCCTGGTTGAACAAAATCCCATCATAACTGTTGAAGAACTAGCAGAGAAGCTTGGACTTGGTCATTCAACCATTCATCGGTGCCTGTGTGCCACTGGAAAATAACCATCTTTGGTTTCAAGATGAAAGATGTTCTTCCATCAGGAGAATGCTCAGCCACATACAGTGAGGATGACATTCCAAAGGCCGAAGCAGTTTGAATGGGAAACAATGCTCCACCCACCATATTTGTCGGACATTACCCCATCTGATTATTATTTATTCCACAGTCTTCAAAATCATTTGGCTGGGGAAAATATGAATTCTGTAGACGACATGAGAATAATACTGGAGGAGTATTTTTCATCAGGGACAAGTGAATTTTGGAAGAGGAGCCTTTCAAGTCTACCAGTTAGATGGAAGATCATTGTAGAAAATGAAGGAGAGTATATTTTAGATTAAAAAAGAATTTTGTTTATCTTAATTTTGAAAAATAAAAGGAGTATAAAAAAAAAACGCATTATCTATTGGATGACCCAATATGTAGTATGGAACTGGGTTATAGATCTCTAGCTTAAAAAACAAAACAAAAAAGACATTGAAACACTACTTCAACATCTGGCAGAATATAATTATGTCTCATGGCAACACAGTGAGCTTTTCAGTTAACTTTGGATGGCAATCACTTAGAGATGATGTCTTAATAAAATCACTGCTTGCTGGCAAACATTATGCCACATATACTGGTGAACAAAATACCACACACATACTGGTGAATGTTGTGCAACACATGTTGGAGAACATTATATCACACATACTGGTGAACATTATACTATACAAGTGCATCATACATGTGATGCACTTGTATCAGTTATAATTTATAATGCCAAGATTCAAATACAAAAGGGTATGATGTCTAACAGCAGAGATGTAGTGTTTGTTTCAACTCCTGTCCCATAGGTTCCTATTTTGCAACTTTAATTTATTGAGTCTGAGGGAGAATGGGATTATGCCTATGCCCTAGGCTTTCTGACACTTGTGAGATTGATACCATTAACATTCCTTTAACTATTTTTGTAAGTCATTACTTGCAGAAAAGACATGAGAAGGGGAGACATTCCACAGGGCCAACGTTCTGAAGGGGAAGGCCCAAATATAGTCATTAACTAGTACTCCACTGGTTACAATCACAAGGGTTCCAGTTGGTCCAATCAATGGAGTGTGCAAGTGGCTGAGCACTCCACATGCATGTGTACTCCTTATGTAGTTCTCAGGGAGATTCAGTGTGACACAGAACGATACAAGGCTGGCCCTTTAAAATACAGGTACAACTAGTTTTTGCCAGCTAAGTGGACTGGAGCAACATGAAATAAAGCATCTTGCTCAAGGACACAATGAACTGTTGGGAACCTTACGATTGTGAGCTGAATACTATAATCACTATGCCATGTGCCTTCACTGTAGGGATTAGTGTAGGGAACAAGAATAATTGAACAGAGCAGCGGCCATTACTGAAATGATAGAAAAGGCAGAGAAAGGAGACAGCAAACTTGTAGGCCAGAGGCAGGGGTCTGTAACTTTATGCCAGTCAATCAAGTGATGCTTCTTTGAGTGCAGTCCAAAATGATTGCGTGCATAGCAGTAGTAATATTTATTAACGACAGAGGCAGTATTAATACTGAGGGGTAATATTTATGCCTACTTAAATGTTGATGTTCTATATATATACTGTGGTAGATATCATGAGAGAAACTATATTATATATATACTGTGGTAGATATCATGAGAGAAATTCTCATATTGGCTTTTGGTGCAAATATAAACAACAATGCATTTTGCATCAAAAGCCAATATGAGAGTTTCTCTCATGATATCTACCACAGTATAGTATGTTCTAACAGAACATCTATGTTGAAGTGAGCAGCTGTGATGTTCCACATTTGTGAGTAATACTCTAATATTTTGCAGAGTATCAGGATATTTGCATACATGAATGTCATTTGCCTAGGGGATAAAGAACGTAAATTTTAAAATAAAGATGTTTTACGTTGATATCAGTCTACTGTAGTGAACACATCCAGGAATAAAACATCTCTGACAATAATCAGAGATTAGGACAATAGACACCAATTTTATCATTTTTTTAAAATAGCCATTTCAAACATTTTATCTAACTCAGTTGGAATATTTATTTCTCATATTCTTAAAGCTACAGAAATTAGAATTAAATGCAGTAGAAAAAAAATTAGCACTGAAGCACATGATTCCTATTTTATTTTAAAGAGAGTATAAAATTAATTGAAGGACATTTGATTATTTTATAAAGAAGGCTGAACAACTACATAAAAGCTAACGGTTGATTACAAAGGTTTTTGATCGGGCTTTTTCTTTCATGATTTTTCATTGCCTAATCCAAGAAAAAACGAAGAGTTAATGTTTTTACTACAACATCTGTAGATCGATATCTGTGAAAATCATATAATAGAAGGTGGGGGAGACTAAAAGTTTCAGTTACAGGGAGGAAGGGCTGAGTAAAAAGTCTTTGACATATTGGTGAGAGAGTAGTAATGATAAGAGAAAGAGAGATAGTGTGAGGGTTGTGGATCAGGAACTACTAGAACAGATAGAAAGAAGAGACAGTGTGTCAGTAGGTTAATAATTGCAGCTTAGTGGAGATACTAATGTTGATCGCTACTGCTGCTGTTTTCATTGCCAATGATGGCTATGATTGTAAAATGTTAATTACCATCAGGTACAAAATTGCTTAAAGCAATGAATTGGCAGAGTTTTTAGAATGCCACATAGAATGTCTACTTGCATTATTTGATCTGTCTCTCTGCATTCTGAGTTCAAATCTTACCAAAATCAATTTTGCCTTTCAACTTTTAAGGGTCAATTAATAGAGTACTAATAATTTAATGGGATCGATACTTCCCTCTTTCACTCTCTCAGCATTGATTACACTGTATTTTGAGAGAATTATGGGAGATCCCCAACAGTGTGTGCAATGTCACAAAGGATTAGACTCTACTGACACAATTTGAAATCCCCAAATAACTCTGAAGGGCCATCCATACTTCAGAAGTTGCTGGTTACACATAGATACAAATTTGCTAAAGTCCATGAAAGCTCAACTTCAAATCTTAACACTCATCTTTCCATAATGTGCTTTATATCGGAATGATAATGCATTGAAATTGTATAGGGACATGTGTTCAGAACACCCTTGGATTCAGTCTCACTGTGCAGCATCCTCTAATACAGCCTTGGGCTGACCAAAGCCTTGTGGGTAAATCTGGTAGGCAGAAGGTCTTTGATAGAACGAAGAGAATATACATATCTTTTGTCTTTTACTTGTTTCAGTAATCCTGAAGGATTTAGTCATTCAAAGCAATTTCAGAAATTATTTTCATTCTAAGTCTGGTACTTGTGATACTGGTCTTTTTTGTTGAACCACTAAGTTACAGGAATGTAAACAAACCAGCACCAACTGTCAAGTGGTATGGGGACAAACACAAATGCACACAATAAGCTTCTACACAGTTTTCATCTATCCAAATCATTCACAAGGTACTGGTTGGCCAGGAACTATAGTAGAAGCTACTTTCTCATGGTGATGCACAGACCATGTGGTTGTGAATGAACTTCCTAATCACACAGTCATAACTGTGTCTAAGTATTTAGTATATAAATATACTAATCAGGTTTGATCAAAAGGAAAAAATGGTCTGCTGCTGGTGATTAGATAAATCAGTACTACCAATTGCATGATGAAAATGTCAGTGACTTTATTGGAAACACCACTCTCAGATCTCATTCTGGTGTGTGAAGGGTAGTGGGATACTCTGGCAGGACAATAAAACAATACCGGTCTATATGGGAAGATAAATTCAACAAGGAGGCAGAAAAAATCTCTACTCATTTGAGGGAGCTTGTCATATGAGTTACTTAGTGACCTCACTAGTGCTGCTATCACAAAACAAGTTACTTAGAACACTCTGTAAAGTAATTGGATTTAGGAAAAGAATCCAGCCATAGAAACCATGCCAAAACAAAAGAATGGAGTTTGATGTCATCCTCACTGATCCTAATAAACCATCCAACCCAAGCCAACATGGAAGGAGGATGTCAATGATAATAATATATACAAATACGTTTTCAGTTTCCATCAACTGAATCCACTCAGAAGGTTTTAGTCAGCTCAGGGCAATAAAAGAAGACACTTGCTCAAGGTCTTGCACAGGGAAACAGAAGCCCAAACCATGTATTTGAGAACTGAACTTCTTAATGCCTATTCTTCAAATGTTAATTCCTATAGCATCTAGGTTTCCTAGGTAGTTACCCTTGTAAATGCTAATAAGGCTCAATGGTGATTAATTTTGGTGATCAGACAAGAACCAGTCCTTTCAATACAATATAGTCATAAGCCATAACAATGCAATAAAATACATCTATACACTTCAGTTCCTTATTTCTAAAATGAATAAAGGCATAACATATATATAAATGCATAACACATAAGACATAACATATAAAAATCTCCACTCAGTTGAGGGAGTTTGTCATGTGACTTGCTTAGCAATATTTTTATTTTCAACTTAAAATTTCTTAATATTTCTTTCAGACAACATAAGACCACACAAGTGGGATCAAACACTCAAGCACATTACTTTTTCCCTTTGTTATTGATGCAATAAGGATGAGCAACTAAAATGATTTACTTGTATTTCTACCTTATTCCCATGCACATTCATAAGCAAGGCATTCTATTTTAGTGCTTTAATCTGCAAGTCAAAAGAATAACCATTCTTATTTTAAAATCATGTCGATTGAGTTATAGAAATGTTTACAATGCAAGTTCAACAAGAGTAGGATAACATGATCAATAATTTATGCAAATATATACAAAAGAATCAATGAATTCTATCTGAAATAAAGAAAGGATAATAAAAATCTCGCATTAAAATTTTACTCAGTTTAAAAATCAAGTATCCTAATTTGAAACCAGTCTGGGGTGATGTATAGATCTAATGTCTAGAACATTGATTGAATGAGAATCTGATCAGTTATCAATGTGCCAAAGGATATTGCCTCTTTTATTGATAAGCTTTGTTTCCATAGATAATCTTCAATCAGCTTCTGCTTCATTTCTGGCTTCCTTTATCTTTATTATTAATATTATTTTTGTCTTATCCAGTTTTTAGAGATGTTTCAATCTATGTCAGTCATCTCAACTATCACACACACACCAAAACTTATATACATATATATTTACACATTTTAACATTTTTTTTGTCTACTTTTCCATGCTAGCATGGGTTGGACAGAGACATATTTTGAAGTGGCTTCTTAGGCTGGTTGGCCTTTCTGTAAGCAATCTTTACCCATTTTCAAGCAAAGGATTTCTTTGAAAGTGCAGAGTGGCCAGATGTAATATCAACGGGGAATGTAAACACCATTCATGCAAATGTGTGATGCACAACACACACTCATTTGAACACACACACATACTCACACACACACACACACACACACACACACATGTACACATATGCACACACACACACATGCACACACACACATTCACACACACACACACACACACACACACACACACACACATGTACATATAAGCAATTTCAGAGTGGGGCTAAGTCGATTACATAGACCCCAGTACTCAGCTGGTACTTATTTTATCAACTCCAAAAAGATGAAAGCGAAAGTCAATCTTGGCAGAATTTGTAGGTGTAAAAATTAAAAAAGTGTTTCATCTCTAAACATGATGCTGAAAAGTTATGATATTAATAAATCTCAAATATTGTGATGTATCAACAACTTGAACTAGTTCAAGAAAACATTTTATTTTTTTATTTTTAAATGAACCCAACCCAATCAACCCAAATCCCTTTACTTATTTACCAGCAGTTTCTATATCACGTTATGGGATCATCATAATAATAGCAGTGAAAAGCAACAATTAGTGCAAAGAAATTTTATTGATACAATAAATTGATATTAATTACAAAACAGAGAACAAATGAGAAAGGAAACTTTAATGAAGTCAATGAGCAGTTCACAGATATGGCATAGAACAGAGCCAAATATATGGTAATGAGAGTAATAGAACAGAACAATAGATTTCCTTTCCTAGCTTGAGGAATCAGACATTGATGAAATCCTAATAAAGATATAATTATGGTCTCATTTTGCAAATAATTTGATATTTAATGAGTTTATTTCAGTAAATATCTAGCACATTATTATTTCCTGTTCTTTTTTGTCTTCTGTCTTTAAATATTTGCCGCTAGAAATATACAATTTCATATTGTTATATTTTCTTTCAAATTCTTTCCTTCTTCTGTCAGGCTGCCAGCTCTATCGGAAACAATTTGGTAATTAAATTTGTGTGATTTTTGATTTTTTCCTTCTGATTTGATTCTTATCTATATTGTACCGATGTTTTAAAGTTGTCTGTCTTACCTTTTGCCTGCTTGGTTATCCTAACTTTGTATATTTTACTCTTAATTTCCCTTCAGACTTTTGTTTGCATGTTATTCTCCTTCTCACTTGTTTGGCTTTCAGTTAATTGTTCCTGTAGGACAACATTAAACTTAGGATTTCCAGATAAGAATTTGGCATCGTAATAGCTGTTACATTATTGTTTTGTCCTTTTCTTGTGAAGTTTCTTATTATTGTATATTCATTTCAATTAAAAGAAAATATTGTTTATTTTCTTAACTGAATTGTCTTTCTTTGGTATGATTTGATATGTGTTGTTTTATGAAATGTATGTTTGACTATTTAACTGCAGTTATTTATTGACAAATATCAATTATCTCTTCATATTATGATCTATATTTAGCAAGGATATTAAAATCTTGATAGAGTTATTTTTCCATGTTATCCTATGATGCAACTGGACACATCATCAATTATATTTCCAGGGGTCATTAAGTGTTTTGTGTCTTTCGACAATTAGACAGACGCACTCAGGTGATCTGCCAGGTATGATCAAGCTCCAGTTCGTGTCTAGTAAGCATTACTCATGGTACCACTATCTCTTCTAGGGCTCATACCCACTGATCCATTGCCACCTTGAGATGGCAACCTCTGCTGTGTCCGTAGCCAACTTGATCGTCTTCTGCCAAATGGTACCTGTTAATGCCTGGCATGTTGTATGCTCTGCAGAACCCTCTGCATTCTACCTGAAAGGGATCATGCATTGCTTGCTACTCAATGCTTCAGCTTAGCTCCTTTACTGATGAAAAAATAAATTATAGAGATACTTATTTTCCAATAATTATAATTTTACACGATTGGATCTACCATACCTATTAGAAGTAGAATGAGTGAGTATATATGATACTGAGCCATCAGATCATAGAATTTCTTGTATTTGGTCTACCTAGTTAAACTTCAGTTTATTCATGTGGTTGGAAACAGATACCATATACATTGGCATATCAACTAATATTTGGTTATGAACTGGCATTCATTTCTCTGCTGAGTGTAACCTCTCTAATTTGCTTCATTCCACTGTTTTACATCTTTGGATAAATTTTCAAAGTGTGAAATCTGCTTTTAATATCAAATTTTCTTTCTTATTTTTACTGAATTTTCCTCTAAATATAATTTTCCATTATTGTAAAATAATCACAAAAATCTTTGATAGTTCTGCTTCAGGCATATCTGATTCTCCAATAAACTGCTGGCCTCTCCGTTTACTGACAATCCCCCATTGTATATTAAAACAGTTCTTTTAGTGAGCTCTGATGGTATTTTAATTATCTATATAATAATTGATCCTTTTTATGCTTTTGGAACCAAACACATGGTAGATGTCAATGTTGAATTATATAGATGGTATTTCAATGTTGTATTATATAGATGGTATTTCAATGTTGTCTCATGTAATGTGCTCTTTTCTGTTAGTGTTAGAAAATATTTGTCTTTGTGACAATCCACACAACTTTTATTTTTTCCTTTTCTACTATTGTAATTTTATCCAATCCTAAATGATTTCCCCAAGTGAAGGCACATGACTGAGTGGTTACAGTATTTGGCTCACAATCTCAAGACCATGAGTTCGATTCCCAGTGGCACAATGCGTCCTTGAGCAAGACACTTTGTTTTATGTTGCTCCAGTTCACTCAGCTTGCAAAAATGAGTAGTACCTGTATTTCAAAGGACCAGCCTTGTCACACACTATATCATGCTGAACTCCTTGAGAACTATGTAAAGGGCCTGCATATTTGTGGAGTGCTCAGCCACTTGCATGTTAATCTTATGAACAGATTGTTCCATTGATCAGATCAACAGTAACCCCAATTGTCATAACTGATGGAGTGTCTGTTAAATGCTTTCCCTGAAATGTTGTTTCAGACATCCTGTGGTTTATGTCAACATAATATGCCACCAGTTAAATGTATAGACTGAGGTATTGGCATGGCCGTGTAGTTAAGAAGTTTACTTCACAATTAGTGAAGTAAGCTTCTTAACTACTTGGAACCTTGTGCATGTCTCCTTTACCATAGCCCTGGACCAACCAAAGCTTTGTGAATGGATTTGATAGGTAGAAGCTCAAACAAAATGTGTGTGTGCGTGCATGCATGTATATACATATATACACATATATATATCTATTTATGTTTCCTTGCCTTGAAGTTGTGTGCTAATTGCAAACAAATGTTACCAAAATACAAGTGGTGTTGTTCATTTGCAATCTTCAATGAAAACATGCCTGGCCACTGTACTGTTCTTGTTCAAGGAACTAGGGTAGGAATTGTGTTACTTGGAAGCAGGTGAGGATTGGTGACTACAAAAAATCTGCCTTGATGAATTTCATCTGACCCATTCAAGCTTTGAAAAATGGACATCACAATGTTGATGAAGTTTATAACTTGCAGTTCATTTTCGCCACAACCTATCTGTTTAATCTGCTACTAAAACTTTATAAAATTACATTTTCTCTCTCTTATAACTCAGAATTATTGTGCTTTGTAAGAAATATTTTAAAGAGTTTTGACAGTAGAACTCTGATAAAACGCCTACCAGTATTTTATCTATTATTCCTTCCTGTTTTATATTCAAACCCTACTATTATCAACATTGCCTCTTCTACTCAATGCAAAGCTAAAGGAAGCTAAATTTGAAATTAGAACTGAAAAGCCTGAAACTACACATAACAATTGAATTTGCAGAATTATTAGCTCAACTCCCTATGCCAAGTGATAACAACAGCAACAAAGATATGAATATAAGAATAACAATCAGTTTATGTATGATGGGCTTGAGTTAATGATACCATGATGTCTCAAGGGGAAAAAAAAAATCGATGGAAATATTTTAGCAAATAGCTGTCTCTGTTGGCATCAGTGACATTTTGTGTTTGAATTGAAATAAAGGTTGCCACTATGATGTATGTGCAATAACTGCATTTGTTGGAGGACAGTGAAATTAGGAAATATACAACAGATAGGGAGAAATTAGGTAAATATAATCCACATGCATTACAATGCAACACCAATTTTAGTGACCTCAAATATGAATGAGACGCAAAAGATATAGAATATGCTATCCTCCAATGAGGATGATGGTAGTGGTGGTGATATGGTGGAGGAATAGTGGGGGAATGTTAGACAGGTGTTAGAGAATAAAACTGCTGAGCCATAATTTCAATGTTTCTTTGCCCCGGAATATAAAACACAGATTAGTGATGTATTTGATTGTTTCTTGTTTTTCTTGTGCCATGCCAGGACATTGCCTTGAAAGGTTGCATTGATCCAGTCAACCCCAGTACTTATTAAGTTTGCTACTTATTCTATTGGTCTCTTTTTGTGTAACCACTGAAACACAGGGACATAAAACATAAATTACCATCATCTTAATGTTCGTCTTTCTATGTTTGCACTGGGCAGAGAGAATTCACACACACACACACACACACACATCATATACATATATATATCCCACTACTACACATTTTATACCTTGAGGTGTCACCTGGATCCCTCATCACCCTATTTATCTCCTTGGAGATACCACCAATTCATTCTCTCATTCTTTCCTAAATGTGAATAGCCATGTAGCTCTTCCACAAGAACCTGCTCTATCCCAACTTCTTCTCTCTTGCCTTAAGCCTCATCTAACATAAGGATGAAAAACTCTTTTTGTGTTTTGTACACTGGCAAGGTGCATAGTGACCTCAAAAGTGCCAGAAGCATGAAGAAGAGCACCCAGTACACATTGTAAATTGATTGACATTAGGAAGGGCATCTAACTGCAGAAACCATGCCAAAGCAAACACTAGAGTACAATGCAGCCCTTGACACATTGGATCCCTGTCAAACTGTCTAACCCATGTCAGCATGGAACATGGGTGTACAATGATAATGGTGATATATACACATACATACAACAGGCTTCTTTTAGTTTCCATTTACCAAATCCACTTACACAGCCTTTGTTGACTTGGGGCTATAGTAGAAGATATAGACCCAGGCAATCTGAAACCATGAGAGGAAACGGACTTCCTAACCACACAGTGATGCCTGTGTCATGTATATAAATATGATAGAATTCCTCACAGTTTCCATCTGCCAAATTCACTCACAAAGCATTGGCTAGCCTAGATTTAATGTAGCAAACACTTTTTGCTCAAGGTTCTTTGCAGTGAGACTCAAAGTGGAACATCATTTTTACAAAGTATACATTTTAATTGCACTGCTATACCTGCACCTATACATCATATTAGCGCAAGAAAAAAACAAAGAGCTAAAGAGCTAAAAAAAACTTCCAGTGATCTAACACTTGAATGAAAATAATTCTACAAAGTGGTAATGTACTTAATGACCTATACAAAATATTCTTAATGAATTGAAAGTTGCCTCTCAACTAAAGGAAGAAACCAAAAACCTAGTAGTAACTCCCAGGGAAGCATGGAGTTTTTATTTTCTTGAAATTATCTCCACTTTTCTTCCAGCTAAAGGACATATTTCAAATTTATTAAAAATGTTTTCTGTGCGTGTGTGCTTCACTAAGTACATCACCATCTTCTTGCATTTTAGTAGCCTTGCATCCAATTAATTGAGATTTTCCCATAAAGATAATTAGAAGCTGTGATGTAATTGATGATATAATTACACCAAGAAAAAAAAAATAAAGACAACAAATATCATGAAATTAGATGAAACTTTTTTTTTTGGTATTTTGCTTAAATTTCCCAGACAGAAATAATCTAACTAGGGTATTTTTACATGGTAACTTCATGTGCCAAATCTGCATCAAAAACATCTTAATATTTTTCACACACACAAACACACTCATACAGAGAAAAAAGTTGATCAGATACAGTTGTTATAGTTACATTAGACCTGATTTGATGGACTTGGATCATTTAATTATAAATCAGAGATGATCTGGACTAAACAACAACAGCAATACAAAGCTAGGTGGTAAATTATCAGTGCCATTAATGCATCAAATAGAATGCTTCATGTTATGTGTTCTGACAAACAGTGTTCTGAGTTCAAATCCTGCTGAGGTCAACTTCTCCTTTCGTTCTTACAGAGTCAATAAAATAAAGCAATCCAGGTTAGTGGACTGGCAGAATTGTAAGAACATTGGACTTGATACTTAATGGTATTTGTTCTGGCTCTTTGCATTCTGAGATAGCTTAAAACAGGCAAATAAGAAACAGAGAGATCGTATAAATATACAATCTAAATTCACTTATCTAAATAAGTTAATGGTTTAACAATGATGCTGAAAAATCTAGAAATCAATAGACATAGTGTTGCCCTGAGTTGTAATTAAAAAGTAATCAACACTATAGCAGAAATACTCTCAGTTAAAGGAGAGAGGTTTACCAACCACCTTCATCAACGTTTACACCTTCCTACCCATACTTATATACAATAGATACAAACAAACACACACACACACACACACACACACACACACACACATCTAATTGCATATATACATATTATGTAGGTATGGTTAAAATCCAAGATGAATCCTCTTGAAGCACCTCTGCTTATTCCAGTTTTTCAATTCTGTATGTACTTACATTCATGTGCAGTACACATTAGAGTGGTAAATTCTGGAAATATTGCTCGCAGAGTAATTACATATCAAAATAGGAGGCTGGTAAAATTATTGATTCACCATTACACATGTTTCCTTTTACTAACAGGAATTGCAAAATTGTACATGTAGGTTAAATATGTAAGAAATTTCCTGTGAGAAATTTTTCTAGCAGAGAGATTCAAATAATACAAAATTCACATCTAAATGAAATGGTCATGCAGATAGTTGGGAGCTAAAATAAAGAGCAAACTTAGTAGTACAGAAAGGAGAGAAATAATTTCTATTAGCAAATGGAACAAGTATAATAGTGAATAGATAATACCCAAAAAATTTTCCAACTTTCTGTTTTGATACATACATAAGAACATATATATATATATACAAACACACACACACACATATATATACACACATACACACATATAGAGGCAAGCAGACAGATAGACAGACGTACACAAACATGCTTGCATTTAGGTATTCTGAAAAGAAAGTGTCATAGAAGGTCTACTATGACAATCTATTAAATGCAGAGAATGAATGGGAGAAAGGCAATTTCTTTTATAAGAACTTAACAGACTGACCAGCTATCCTAGTTGACAGCAGTATGATAGATAAGTCAATTAAAAATAAGAAGACAGGGAAAGCCCTTGTTCATCAAGAGTTATCACTAGGATGCTTAAAATATCTGGTAGAGTTGGATACTGTCTAGTTACCAGTATAGCTAATCAGGTTATTCAAGAAGATGTAATCCCTAATGACTGGTGTAGCAGCATTATACTCAGCTGCTACAATGATAAGGGAGAATGCCTTAGATTGATGTAATTATAGCAGCATCAAATTGCCGGACCAGGTGATAAAAGTTATGGAGAGGGTTATAGCCCAATTAATTAGGAACAGAATTAGGTTAGATACAGTAGCCTAATTATGAAAATAGTGTCAATAGTGCTTCTATAAGGCACAAAGCCAAACTTCTGTTTGGCTTTGTGCCTGAGAGAAGCATTATCAATACTCCTCTCATAGTCAAGCAATTACAAGAGAAGTATTTACTTAAGAATAAGCCATTGTACTTGGCATTTATTAATCTAGAGAAAGCTTTCGACAGACTACCTCACTCTGAGATGTGATCTCTGAGGAAGCTAGGAACAGATGAATGGCTTGTGAAAGTACAAACCATGTACAGTGGTGCTATTTGTAAGGCAGGAGTTAGCCATGAGTTCAGTGATGACTTTAGTGTCCAACAAATTCTAGTTCTCAGACCCCTCTTATTTATTATCATCCTCTAGACCATAACAGAGACATTTAAGACCAGGTGTCCATAGGGACTACTATATGTTGATGATCTTGTATTCATAGCAAAATATGTAACAGAACTAGAAGAGAAGGACCTCAAAGTTTCCGAATGCACCACCAGAAGAGTTGTGCTTGAGGACATCCAGTACAAGTCATATGTGATGTGGAGGAGTTAGTTTATGTTGGACATGATAAGAGAGAATCATTCAATCCATGCATAGTGCTGGCCAAATAAGTTAAAACACCAAGAAGCTGGAATGTTTTGGTCTTTCTCTGATAATAAAAACTTTGATTAGGAACAAAAGGTAATCTGAAGGAATGAGAGATGGTTATGCAGAGACCCAAATGGGGTTCCAGCAGCTATGCATACTAAGTCCCCAGCAACGGTGATGGTTCTGAGAGTCTCAGCAACAAGGGAGATATCATGCTTCCTCACTTTATCTTTCACAGGGTTTAAGAATCAGGGTTATTGTCTACACAGAGGTTTTGGAGAAGCTTGTGAAGTTCTGGATAGACAGAGTATGCAATAGAAGACTGTACCTCATCCAGCAAGACTCTGTGCCATCTCATAAAGCTAGGACAACCCAAGCATGGATACATGCCAATCTCCATGATCATGTTCTCCCAGACACATAGCCTCCTAACTTACCAGACCTCAATCCACTGGACTAATAGATATGAAGCATAGTTGAGAGAGAGGTCAATTAACACCCCATAACACTACACAATCTCTCAAGTCCACCATAACCAGTACTAGGTTCAAAATTGATAAAGGATCATTCAAACTGAGCATAGCAACACTTCCAACTCTGTATTGAAGCAGTCATTGATGCTAATGATGAACTCCTTTAATAGGTGTGATAAAAGGATTCACAAGGTCATTTGTACCAATTTGTTTCCAAATACAGCTTTTCTTTGATCAGCTAGGCATTGTTTTCTGAATTAATACAAATGACCTCAAAAAGCTGATGTGCTCTGTATTATCATCATCATCATCATTTAACGTCTGCTTTCCATGCTAGCATGGGTTGGACAATTTGACTGAGGACTGGTGAGCCACATGGCTACACCAGGCTCCAATCTGATTTGGCAGAGTTTCTACAGCTGGATGCCCTTCCTAACTCCAACCACTCTGAGAGTGTAGTGGGTGCTTTTATGTGCCACCGGCACGAAGGCCAGTCAGGCGGTACTGGCAACGGCCTC
>NC_068982.1:89560548-89571352 GCF_001194135.2 Octopus bimaculoides | reverse complement strand
ATATATATATATATATATATATAAATATTTTCCTTTGAAGCTGAAGTTTTTTCCATTACATTAACAATATTATGTGCCATATGTCAAAGTAAAGATATCTTGGTGTAGTGACAAGGAATCTTTAGCTAGATATAATCAAACAAATAAATGATATTTCTTGTATTACGATTCCCCTATCACATTCGCACATCTGAGAAATGAGGTATTTATTTGTAACTATGGCTGAAGAGGCTATGATGCCAGATCTGGGAATGTATGATCTCACAAACAGTTGACACAGAATTAAGAAAGAAGGAAAGGATGTACACCTGTATATCTCCTGACATGATGAGAAATAGGTGTTGAAGCAATGATGCTGCTGCTGGTGATATTGATAATGTTTGTGATGATAAGAATGATTATTATAATATATATGTGTATGTATCTGTGTATAGGTGTGTGCATGAGCACATGTAAAGTAGTGTTGACTAAGCAGTAAGAAGCAGATTACTTCTATCTCAAGCTTATTTCATTTCATTTATAACACTAATGACACTGTGAAATGCATAAATGTCAAAATATCTTACTTTTACTCAGCATTCTGAGAGCTTATGACTTAAGAAAAATTGAGGAATTAGATGCAGTGTGCTAGAGAGAAAACTGCGCTGATTTGGTAATATAATGCATATGGATTAGGACAGTTGCATAAAGAAGTGCTGATCACTTAAAGTAGATGGAAGTTGTGAAAGAGGGAGACCCAGAAAGACATGGGTTGAAGTATTGAAGGCTGATCTCAAAACATTGAGCGCTTATGAAGGAGATGGTGAAGGACTGAGATATCTAGTGCTTTGCTGTACTAAAGAAATCCCATCCACCATAGCAGAGTTGATATCCTAGAAGCACCCTGGTAATGCTTGTCCATGAAGGGTTCCACCCATCAACCTTCCCCCCACCCATACTTCATTCCCTATTATTCATCACTTCCTTTATCACTTGAGAGCAGAGTAGGCACCATTGCCTTTACTCCCTACTACCAGTTATCTTCTCCCACGTACTGTCTCCACCAGTCACCTCCTTTCTGCACTTTCTCTCCCCGCCCTGTTCTCCTCTCTATCATCAACACCTCACTTTCTTGCAATCACCTTCAATGCCCTCCATCCTCAATGTCCTCTCATATCTATTGCAACTCCTGTCCCCAAGCCTCTCCTATATTTCTCTCCATCATTTGCTACAGTTACCTCATCCTGTCCACTCACCCAACCCAAGCCTTTATATCACCTCACCTATTCTCACCACCCCTAATATCCTATGAGGGCATGTGCTAACACATCTATGCCATCATCTCTTACTATCCTTCTAGCTTACTCTCCAGCTCACTTTCCTTTGTTTCCAACTGGGTTATCTCTCTATCTACTAAACAACAAGCTGTGCTGGATTAATCATTAAGCAAAATAAGCTCCTGCTTAGAGCATCAAGGGAAGGAGGGCACCACAAAAATGAAAATGATTTACAGCACGAATGGGTATCAAGCAAGCAATTACTTTCACTGTTGCTATACAGTGTAATTTCTTTCAGGATTTACTCTAACTAATCGAGGATTCTAGCAAGTGCCTATAACACAGGATAGCGGTTTAATAATACAAAACTGAGGTGTTTAACTTTGAGAGAGTATGTGCCAACATATCTAATAGCAACTACCTTTCTAACTAACCAAATGAGAAAGTATGGTTCTAAGTAGAGAGAACAATTATAAACATAACCCAGCTCTTTTGAAAGGCAGATCAAGTAATGTGTTTATACCTTTAGACATATAACAACATCTGTAATAGACATGAAAATCATAATGCATAAGCTAGTTATATAATATATTATCTGCTAAACTTGATATCATTGAGTCATTTTATCTGTTAACCATTTATATCCATTTCCTGTGTAAGAAGAAATAATATAGATTATGCAAATTTTGACATTTGCATATTTTCCTTTAGAGTAAATACTCTTTCATAGCTAGATGCTTCTCTTTACCACTAATCTGCTTGCTATAAAGTAAGAGGAGGGGTGACCATTGGCAGTAAGCTAGTGTGAGGTAAATAGACTTATTATGTGTCTTCCCTAGGGTCACAACATACTGGTTATAGAAAAATTGAATGTATTAACAATACATTCAGGAATCCAAAACCTTTACATCACAGCCACCATACGTCATAAATATTGAACTGTTCCTGGGGGAGAGGAAAAATTCACACAATATAAAACATTAAAAAAATATATGTATTAAAATGAATTTTTTTTTTACTTATCCTATATTGTATTACTTTTGAAGATAGCTGACAATATCTAATAAACAAAGCAACACAGTTTGTCTAATATTTTGAAATGTATTTTCACTGATAACATTCCTATTATATCAACTGTCAATAATGGCAACATCAAGATCTTGGTGTGAAATGTGAAAGCATTTCAATGCCCAAAGTAAATCCATTGACATAAGACACAATTTAGCTCACCCATCCACTGAATACAAGAGAAATTACTTGAAAATCAGAAAAACATAATTAGAACTGAATCACAATTCCCAGGATGAATTACTACTGCTAATATCAGCTTTGAAGTGTTCTTTTGATTTATTACGATATATCATTGTAAAGCAATTATCAATGTTTAATTGAAGAATCAAGTCTTCATGACAGAGTACTGTTAGGACACTGAACTGTTCATAACAAGAACACTATGACTACATACATCATCAACATTATCATCTTTATCTTTTTAATGTAATTTTCATCTTGTTGGCAAACATTGGATGAGTTTCAGTTTCTTCAACACTTTTCCAAATATCTATCTATTCTGTATCATTTCATCTGTGAGTTCCAATATCTTCATTTGATCAAACCATCACTTACCCCAGTTATTCTAATCTTCCTCAACCCTCATTACTGCTCCTTTAAAACTTATAGCCTCTTTTCATTATGCATAATATCCTCATAATCATATACCTAATATCCTTGTATTATAGTATAGCATTAACATTTATTGATGCCACCATCATCTTTTGTCAGAACACATCTACACAAACAAATTTTGTTTGCCATACAAACACTAGCCAATGCTTTTGGTGCTCCTTTACTTATTCAATACACTTTCATTTTACACATCTAATGTTTTGGAGTCAACTTAATCATTTTTGGCAGCTCCAGGACAAAATTTGCATGCACTGTGAATGTATATAAACTTATTAAATTTTACTATCAATCATATTAGAAATACATAGATCTAGTGAATTCCAGTGCCAATGAAATTATCTTGATATAAATCTATTTGAAACCTCTGCTAATTATATCTGATTGGCACATGTCTACTAAATTTATTGAAAATAATCTTTAATATTTATTACATTGTTTTGGTTCAAAGATGAAGAGGAATCAAATCCAGTATTAGACAGTACTCACACACACACACACACACACACTGTATATATATATATATATATATATATATATATATATATATTTTTTAGATTAAATCCAATACAAAGAAAATTGGGATGAAAACATCCAATCTTCTACTGGGGGTGTTGAAAAGTTCCTGGTTTTAAGGGTATCATGAAAGGGGAGAGTTGTTACCTTTACAGGGGAGGTAGGACAATTATTTATATGTATGTATGCATGTATGTATCCATATATATCATCATCATCGTTTAATGTCCATCTTCTATGCATGGGTAGGACAATTCACAGGAGCGATCCAGGTAGAAAAACTACCCTACGCTATTGTGTCTCTTTTGGCAGAGTTATTACAGCTGGGTACCCTTCCTAACAC
This sequence comes from Octopus bimaculoides, assembly GCF_001194135.2. Classification (NCBI taxonomy): domain Eukaryota; kingdom Metazoa; phylum Mollusca; class Cephalopoda; order Octopoda; family Octopodidae; genus Octopus; species Octopus bimaculoides. The sequence goes on along the minus strand of NC_068982.1, from coordinate 89,567,554 downwards.
CAACCACTCTTCAGAGTGGACTCAGAGCTTTTTATATGGCACTAGCACAAGTGAGGTTAGTCTTGGCACAATTTTTACAGCTGGATGCCCTTCCAAATGCCAACCACTTTACATGGTCACTACGTAACTCGCAAGACAAGGAATAATGAGAGGGGCAGGGGTATCTGAGGAGGGGAACTCATGACAGAGAATGAAAGGGCAGAGGATGACAAAGAAACAGAGTGGCAGAAACAGGTGTCTTGCTATAATGGAGGTGGCATTGGAGGGGGTGATCCAGTATCAGATGATGAAAGGTTAGTGTGTGACAGAGAAATAGGGAAGCAGAAATAGGTATCTTGCTATAGAGGAAGTACATGGTTACCCAGTGAGAGAGAGAATAAGTTATGGGGGAGTAAACACACCAACACCAATTGTCAGGCAGTGGTGGAGGACAAACACAGACACATATATGTGATATATATATATATATCAGTTGCTGAGACCCCTTTTGGTCATGACTGACCATGGGATTGCACCTAGAAAGTTACCCTCCCAGGCACAAGTCCAAGCAAGGTTGTTTATGGAAGACTAGCGGTCGCCCATGCATACCAGCCTCCCCTCTCCACACCACTGATGTTATCCTAGGGAAAGGCAAAGGCTGATACACCTTGGCACCAGTGACGTCACAACTCATTTCTACAGCTGAGTGAATTAGAGCAACGTGAAATAAAGTGCCTTGCTCAAGAACACAACATGCAGCTTGGTCCAGGATTCAAACTCACAACCTCATGATCGTAAGCTCGATGCTCTAACCACTGAGCCATGCACCTTCACAGTACTGGTACTTTAAATATATATAAAATAAATTCAGCTCAGGGAATGTTTAATATAATATGTTGTGGATGTTTACTATTTCAGAGAAAGATATGCGACGTTCAGTTGACAGCCAAGGAAGTCAAACACCAGAACAAGATGAAAAATCAAAACATACTCGGTTAAGAGCTGATTCTTTTGGAGATATTTCCAGACAAGGAATGTAAGTATGAAATCATAGAGTAACATGATGTGAATATAAGCATTGTATTACCCATCTCCATAGATGATGATTTTGTTTCTACATTATTTATTTTTACTGAGATATAAATTTAGGTAGTGAAGCGACAAAATCATTAAAGTTTTAGATAAAATGAATGTGTTATGACATTTGTTCTAGCTCTCTGCACTCTGAGTTCTCTATGAGGTCATCTATGCCTTGAATTGGAAAAGATGTTAGAACACCAGATAGAAAATGCTATACAGTACCTGTTTTGACTGCACTCCAAGTTCATATCCCCTCAAGGTCAACCTTGCCTTTCATCATTTTAGAATCAATAAAAATGTACTAATCCTGGGTGATGGACGGACAGAAATGCTAGAACATCAGACCAGAGGCCATGCAGTATTTGTTCCAGTTCTTTGCTTTTTGAGTTCAAACTCTGATTCCTCTTCTATCTAAAAGATTTTAAAAGAATCTGTTTCACAATAAAAAACATTACATTGCAAAATATTTACTGTTTAGATATACTGGTTTCAAATTTTGGCACAAGGCCAGAAATTGTGGGAGAGGGAGTTAGTCAATTACATTGACACTGTGCTCAACTGGTACTTATTTTATCAACCTCGAAAGGATGAACGGTAGAGTCAACATCAGTGAAATTTGAACCCAGAACATAAAGACAGATGAAATGCCACTAAGTATTTTGTCAGACATGCTAACAATTCTGCCAGCTTGCTGCCTTACTGTTTAGCTACATTAGCAAATAATATTTATTGAGAAATATTTTCTACTGACAAGTCCAGTCCAAAGGGAACTGGTGGTAGTACTACATCAAAAGCATTTTTCATTACAGTAGTTTCTGAGTTGGGAAAAGTTCATCTGTTTCTATCAGAAATAATAGTTATCAGGCACAGACATGGCTAGTAGCTGGCATGTCTTGGTATAGACATAGCTAAGTGGTTAAGAAGTTTACTTCATAACCTGATGTTTTTAGGTTCTGTTACACTGCATGGATGGCACTTTGGGCATTGTCTTCTACTATTACCTCAGGGCAACTTTGTACATTGTGAATCAAGTCCCCTCTAAACTGTGTGCTTCTGAGCATGTGCACAGTTTACAACTTGAGTGAGACAAGATAAAAATAAAAAAATGAATGTATACAAGTTTTACAAGATGAAATCAAACATAAACAGCTATTTGCATGGATACATTTTTTATTTTTATACTTGTTTTAGTCATTATATTGCAGCCATGCTGGGGCACTGACTTGAGGAATTTGTAATCAGATGAATCAACCTCAGCAATTTTTTAAGCTTGGTACTTATTCAATCAGTCATTTTTGCCAAACTGTTAAGTTACAGGAAAGTAAACACACCAACACTGATTGTCAGGCAGTGGTGGAGACACACACACACACACACACACATGATGGATTTTTGGTTTCCATCTACTAAATCCACTCACAAAACTTTGGTTTGCCCAAGGCAATAGTAGAAGACATTTGCTCAAGATATTATGCAGTGGTACTGAACCCAGAACAATGTGGTTGGGAAGCAAGCTTTTTACCACGCAGTTGCTTCTGCATGTGTACAAACTTTGCAAAGAAAGGCAAAAATTGCACAAAAGCAAATTTTTATGCACACCCATTGCAAAATATTTGAGGGAAGCTTGCTTGTGAGTGAAATTAGTAGACAAACTGTGTGGAAGCCTGCTGTGCATATGTATGTGTATGTGTGCATGTACATGAAAGTTGTCATTTCCAGTTCTCACAAAAGACTGAATGACCAAAAGAACAGTACCATTATGTTTACATTCCCAGAAAACATTACTTCTACACTCTCTTAATTATAAAAGGAAACGGGTGAGAGGAAGAGTATTAGGCTCCAAAATACTGCTCAAATAAATATTTTTCAACCTATATGAACAGCTAGAAAACTGGCTGTCAAACAAATAAACCTAATTTTTTCAAAGCATATATATGAACTTAACCAAGCTCACAGATACAGATTTCATTGTATAATATTTTCTAGCAAGAATTTCTTATATGTAAAATGCACCATCCAAACATGGTCAATACCAACCACCTTCCCACCCTGACTGGCTCCTGTGCCGGTAGCATGTAAAAAAGCACCATCCAAATGTGGCTAATGCCAGTGCTACCTGACTGGCCCCCATGGTTGGAACATAAGAATTACCCACTACACTCTTGAAGTGGTTAGCATTAGGAAGAGCATCCAGCTGTAGAAACATTGCCAGATCAGTATGGAAAACGGACATTAAATGATGATAATGATGATACAATGCCAGAAGTTTGGCAGCGAAGAGACAGCCAATTCATCATGGTACTCAACTAGTACTTTATTTTATCATCCCCAGAGGTAGAAAGGTACAGTTGAGCTTGATGAGATGTTAACTCAGACTGTAAAGAACCAGAGCAAATATTGGTTTCAAATTTCAGATTTTGGCACCAGGCCAGCAATTTCGGGGGACTGCCCATCAAGTGGTGGTGGTGGTGGGGGACAAACACAAACACACAGACACACCAAGCTGCTTTCCCGTCTACCAAATCTACTCACAAGGCTTTGGTTGGTTCAAGGCTATAGTAGAAAACACTTACCCAACGTGCAACACAATGGGACTGAACCTGGAACCATGTGGTTGAAAAGCAAGCTTCTTACCACACAACCACATAGTAGGTGATGAGATGATTTTTATCGCAGCACCTTGAGTGAATTTTTGGTGCTCAGTGTTGTTATCTTGCATGTTTATGAACTGTTGTTGCTATTGTGGTTGATCCCTAGATCAGTCTACTTTCCTTGTTGGTATGAGTGAAAAAGGCCACTTACAGTTTGAGTCAGCTCTTATTCAGATATACTGATCACCTAGACAAGTCAGGAGGACCACATCTTCCTCATATGTTTGTTTTTAGTTTGGTTTCTACATCATGATGTCCTTCTTAACATCAAGCACTTTACAAAGTGTACTGAGTGCATTTCATTGTGGCTGTAGCACTAGAAATTTTGTCATGCCCGCAACTCAAAGGATTTTCTTTACAGAGCATATTGGGTGCATTTTATCATAGCACCAACACCAGAGAAGTAGATCCTTTAGTCTGTTGAGAACAACTTAAAGGGTCCTCTTGATGTCATATCGCTGTTCACTTGCCAACTACTTTATTAAATGTTCTGAGTGCATGTTTTGTGTTACCAACAATAGTGGGATTGCCACAAAGGTTTGAGAATCCCTAGTACATGATAAACTTGTTAATCCATTAAATTGTTAATTCACTCCTGTCATCACAGACAGGAAAATAACTAGAATGGATGGAAGAAGGAGCAGGACGTGATGATAGAAACAGTAATATTGAACAGGGTGATAGAATTGGTGGGAGAGTGATGGATAGCAATTGAAATGGATAAATGGTAGGAGTGGATGACGGGATGATGGGTGTCAATACCTGGAAGTTCAAGAGGAGAGCGTATAGGAAAGGTAATAGCAGATATCCTTGGGAAGAGGTTGCAGAAAGTGGAGTAGTGCAGATGAAAGGGTCAGATAGGTTCAGTGATATTCCTAGTTACACTGGGAACATGATGTAGTGAGATGGAGAGACCTGCTCTCCTGATAGCTTAGTACAGAGAGTGTAAAAAGAAACAAGTGTGTTAAAGATATGAATGAAAGAAGCTATGTTAATATTAGGGTTGTTTAAGGTGGTCAGCTGGCAGAATCATAGGCGCAGGAGTGGCTGTGTGGTAAATAGCTTGCTTACCAACCACATGGTTCCAGGTTCATTCCCACTGCGTGGCACCTTGGGCAAATGTCTTCTACTATAGCCTCGGGCCGACCAAAGCCTTGTGAGTGGATTTAGTAGACGGAAACTGAAAGAAGCCCGTCGTATATATGTATATATACGTATATATGTATGTGTGTCTATATGTTTGTGTGTCTGTGTTTGTCCTCCCCAACATGCTGGTGTGTTTACAGCCCTGTAACTTAGTGGTTCGGCAAAAGAGACTGATAGAATAAGTACTAGGCTTCCAAAGAATAAGTCCTGGGGTCGATTTGCTCAACTAAAGGCCATGCTCCAGCATGGCCACAGTCAAATGACTGAAACAAAAGAGTAAAGAGTACCAGGTAAGATGCTTAGTGACATGTTGTCCATCTTTACATTCTGGGTTCAAGTTCTACCACGGTTGACTATGCCTTTCATCGATTCAGCATCAATAAAATAAATACCAGATGAGCATTGAGGTTCAATGTAATTGACTTACTCCCTCTCCCAAACTTGCTGGCCTTGTGCCAAAATTTGAAACCAATATTAGGGTTGTTAAATTATAAGGTTAGCAATAACAAACATTTAATGACAAAAGTACTACAAACATGTATATTAATTTTTTCAAGAAAATGGTTAAGTATTACATTAATGTTTTAGCTTACAAACTGTCATCAAACAAGAAAGCCAAAACTTTGAGGTCACTGTCAACCTTTTGCTTGAAAAAATAACCATATATATACTCCAATAAAAAGTATTGAGTGATACTCAAATTTAATGCTAAACTGTTGTCATATATAACTTCACATAAAAAAAACACATAAATATAATATGTATGTGTGTATGTTATTGCACACTTTTATATTTCAGACCTCGAAGTTCGTCATTTGGAGAGAAGAACCGTCCTAAAACACAACCTGACCTTGATTGGCCAATTGAGGACGATATGCCTGAAGCAAAAGTCATATTGAAGTCAAAACAGAAAAAGGACAGTCAAATCGCCAAAGAACTCTCTGATTTAGTCGTCTACACACAAGCAGTTAAATTTAGAAGTAAGTCTTTATATTTCCTTATTGATGCACTGAGAGTGGTGTAAATATTTGATTCTTAAAATTGAGATTGTTGTTGACATTGTCTAACACCAGGTCATCCATGTCTGAGAAGACCTATTATTAAAGGTTTGACATTTCAGTCATTTACTCAGGCAGTAAGCTTGATTCCACTGTATGACACCTTGGGCAACTTTATCTACTTCCACTATGTAGTACTTTAGACTTAGCTTAGCTAAGATGTGCTTTGAAAAAACCTTGGGCTCATAAGGCCACAGATTAACCCAGTTTCCATGGCATAAAGTGACTGAGATGACAACAATCCTCCTGAATGGGATACAGGTCCTTTGCAATGTTAACTTCTCAGGTATTACTGAAACTCATATACAGCTGAGTGGACTGGAGCAACATGAAATGACATGCTTTGCTCAACAATGCACCACACCAATTGGTCCATGAATCAAAATCATAATCTAGGGATTGTGAGTGTCACACCCTAACAACCAGGTCATGTGTCTTCACCACGGCCAATTTCATTTTACCACAGTTCCAGGATTTATGCGAGCCATGTGAAACTGAGAAGATGGAAATTGTGGAAGCATCTTGGATTGTTGGATTGTTCCCGTAATTCATAAAGATAGCTTTGTTATATACTGTGTCACATTGAGGCTGCTTGAGGATAACATCAAGAATCCAAGAATTAGATTTTGAGATTAATCTGGTCCCAAGGATTCTGGATTATTTTTCCTGTTTTGTAACTGAAGTTTTGAGAGTGGTCAGGTTCATTTTTAGTATTCTCGTTTGTGAGAGCAGTTGAGTTTATTTCAGATATTCTCATTTTAAAAATCATATCTGCCTAATTGCTGAGAGGATGTTGACATTGCCTTGGCAGAGGTTTGCACTCTCAGAGTACTCTTGTTGATAATTTGAAATTGTTGCAAATTCAGCTTGCAACACATTGTACATATTACTTGCAATTGATGAATGCAATGTATTGCATATATCTTATTGCAGCAATCAACCAGGCATTCTACAATGAAGTTGTCAATGTGCAACTGTCACTGTCACATAGCATGTGTTGCAAATTCTGTGTTGCAAGTGTCACATTGCAACTGAAAGGATGATGTGTTCAAAAGATGGTTGAATGGACGTGGGGGGGGGAGTGGTGATGGG
>NC_068982.1:89547766-89559707 GCF_001194135.2 Octopus bimaculoides | reverse complement strand
TGGTAGGTAGGGAGGGAGGGAGGGAGGTAGACAGAAAGACAAATGCATGGCTAGACTGAAAAGCAAGAGTGAAGGCCAGCTGGTTAGAAAGATGGATGGACTAACAGACAGAACTATGCCTGTTCCTGTCTCTACATTGTTGGTTGTCAGTATGACATGTATTAGTGAATACAATCTTTCCCTACAGAAGTGTTTAATGTGAGCCCATCACCACCACCACCACTCCCTATTATTTCTTTTGTTTTCCTTTCTTTCATCTGTTTGCCCTAATCAATAGATAATTAGATTTGTCTTTGTGTATGTGTGTAAGAGTATGCATATGTGTGCATGTCTCTTAATATATGTGTGTATGTGTAATTTAATATGCAAGTATATGTGTTGCGTGTATGCGTATGTGATTATCTATTTGTCTTTTTGAACTGATCTCTATCTGTCAATTGCTTCATTAAACTTTAATATTTTTTCTCCTGTTATTTTTTACTCTTTCTCTCACTTTCCTTCAATCTTTCTCTTCTCCTTCAATTTTTCTCTCTTCTTCCTATTTTTGCTTTTCTTTTTCCCTCACTCACACTCTCACCTATTAACATCTCTATTTATTCCTTAAATTTTTCCCTTTACATTCAGTTTCTTTTCCGTTCCTCACTCATCTTTTTTATTTTCTCTCATTATTTCTTCATTTTTTTTTTCTAGTATTTCTTCACTCTCTCTCTCTCTCTCTGTATATATATATATATATATATGCATACATACAGTTGTTTCATCTTTTTGTTCTCAGTGCCTTTATCACTAGCTCTCTCTATCTTTCACTATCTCTCTCTCCCTCTTCATTTTGCATTTCTGCCTATATAACGGCCTCATGTTTTCTCTCTCAATACCACTTTTATTGCTCTCTCTTTCTCTCATCTCATCTTTCATCTCTTTGCTCTTAATATTGCTGCTAGATTTCCTGTTTGGCCTTTCTTCACTGAAACATGAGACTCCTCTCTTTAGCCATACCATAATCATTCTTGTAGTCAGCCCCTTTCATCTTGTTTCCTGTATGCCATGTCTCTGCTCTGATATTTCAATGACCAAACTATTGTTTTGTCATCTAAACATTCAATCAAACATAACATGATGGATTGTTTATGTTGAAAGTTAACTCAGCTCAATGACACTAAACTGTAATTATTAGAGTTAATTAGAATAGTTATTGCAATCAATAGTTAATTAGGGGTGAACATATTTAATGCAGTTTCAAAAATCTAATTAAAAGTACTGATGTGGTGAGGAAAAGACAATATTAGCTCCATGTCTGATATTATTCTGACAAAATCATTAAAGCATCAGACATGATGCCTTGCACTTGCAGTATTTATTCAGCATTTTTATGTTCAAATCTTGCTGAGATCAACTTTGCTTTTCATTTCTCTAGTGTCAAATAAACAAAGAAGCAGTGAAGTACTGGGGATGATTTAAACGACTAACCTCTCTTACAAATTTCTGGTGTTGTAGCCTGTATCAAAATTATTTTAATCTTTTCTGTAAATATGGAAGATAACTCTGAATAAGAAGAATCACTAAGTGGGAATTCAGTACTGCAATCCAAGTAGGTGTTGGGGAAATGAGCATATAAGTTTGTGATGATCGAAATCTGCAGAAATCAGATTGGAAGGTATTCTTGTTCTTCTTGTGCCAGCTCAGCCCAGAACAAGCAAACCTAAGATCTAAGACATTTCAACTATGACCATCCTGCCTTTTTATTTTACAATCTATATTATCTAATGTCAATTTTTGTAGGCGTTCATTACCCTATAAATTGGTGATAAGTAGTTGGTGAAAAGCATCCATCTGGAGAAACCAAGCCAAAAGTGAAACAAGTCTTTGAGAAGGAAACCATAACAAACTGTTCTACACCTGCCAGCATGGAAAGATGCCTAAAAATGCTAATAATGATGCTGAGGATGACAAATTGTCATCATTTATAGAATGGCAGATAAATTGCCTTAGGATATTTAATTAGAGCCAATATTCAAAACCCCTGAATTCAAATGCTGTTAGAAGCAACTTTATTTTTCATTTGAATCAGAAGAGAGTGCTACGTGGCTGCTCAAACTGCTAGAAATACCAGCCAAATCTCACTTAACTCTTTGGTGTTTAAATTGGTTATATCCAGCCCAAATATTCTACCCGTTTTATGTTCAAACTGGCCAGAACCAGCATCTCACACCCACCCTGCAATGTCATTCTAAAAGTTAACAATTATATCTTCAGAATCTTGAAGCTACAAGATAATACCAGATTAATTTTCTTAAATGTGAATAAATAAGGATTACTTTCGACAAAGTAATCTGAATGTTAAAACATTAAATCTATCTATACCACCTTCAAAAGAAGAGACATATGTAACCTGGATAAATAAGCTCTGTATGCATTGTACCACATCTTAAATGAAACCCGGAATGATGATAGCTTGAATGCCTTTGATCCAAGGTTCATTCAGACGTAGCTGACTCAGGGCTAAACAACTATAAAAACAAACAAGTACTTGTCAAAGCAATATTTCAAATTTTTCGATCCATTTTAGAAACTTTATTCTTGCCAGTGAGGATTGTATGTTGTTGACATAAGAAACGTAGCTGTGTAGTAAGAAGTTACACTTCCCAACCATATGGTTTCAGGTTCAGTCCCATTGGGTAGCATGTTGGGCAAGTGTCTTAAGTTAGTATAGTTCTGGGTTGACTGAAGTCTCAAGTGGATTAGTAGATGGAAACTAAAAGAAGGCCTGAGTGTACATGTATGAGCGTGCGCATGTGCATGTGTGTACGTGTGCATGTTACCATCACACTGCCTTGACGTCATATTGTAGCTGTTAGCACATGTCACTGTCTTGCAAGCAGTATCCTTTATTTGAAAATATGTTTGGTCATGGAGAAATATTACTTTGCTTAGAAACAGGTTAGGGTTAGCCACAGAAAATCCACCTCAACATATTCCATGGGTAAAATGGACATTAAAATGATGAAAGCAATGATGATATACACAAAGGACCTCTTTCAATTTCTGTCTACCAAATTCACTAATAAGGCTTTGGTTGACCTAGGGCTGTAGCAGAAAACACTTGACAAAGTGGGAATGAACCTGAAATCATGTGATTGGGAAGCAAAGTTTATAATCAAACAGACCTGCCTTTACTTATAAACACATATTGCTTATAAATACATACTGCTTATAAATACATAACTGGGTTTAGTAACAACAAATTTGTCTAGGTTAATAAACCCAGAAAAATTGTTGTTAATAAACCCAGTTAGCTCTGCTTGAGCAGACCCAAGAAACAGAAATGCAACTCATAAATTGAAATATTCCTCTGACATCAACTTCTGGCCATATATTAATTTAACTACAAGTAAGTTATCTTAAATTTAAGGAATGTGTGATCTTCTTTGCTACCCTGTTCCATTTCAATAATAAAGGTAGTGGTGAGGGGAAAAATCCATACTCAAAACTGGTCATACTACTTTCATTACTGGTCACAATCTGGAGCAAGATCAGCAGCTTCTTTAAATCTGATACTACATATATTGAGTCCTACATGAAATTATCTATGTCCTTCACAAAGCTCTTATAATATGATAAGGGTCAATGTCTTGATTTTTGTTATTCAAAGTGGAGTCAGAGGTGTGCTATCTTGATCTACAAACATACGACATCCATGTTAAAGACAGTAAGGAACTTAAATGAGACTTTAGTCCACAATCGAACAGGTCAAACAACTAGGAAATACAAAAAATTCATCATATACATTAATGACATTTTAAGCAGCAAATGTTTTGTTTTTTTCTTTTTCTTTATTATAATTGATTTATAAAATTTATTCATAAATTCTTTACAATGCTTTCCTGAATATTTTTCAGGTTTATCAGTGAGTCCAAGTACGTCCGTAAAACAAAAAAAAATATCATCAAAAAAAGGCATTCTATCTTCCAGTCACAGTGGATCTCCTGGTTCTTCAGCAAGCATGAGCACAGGTAACTAATTACCCTATACTTATATACAATATATATACATATATATACATACATATATATATCTATATATATATATATATATATACACACACGTGTGTGTGTGTGTGTCTGTGTGTATGTATATATATATATATCTATGTATATATATGTACATATATATATATATCATCATCATCCTCATCATATCCTCATAATCATCATTTTACGCCCTCTTTCCATGCTGGCATGGGTTGGACAGTTTGACAGGAGCTAGTCAGGCAGAAGCCTGCACCATACTTCTGGGTCTGTTTTGCTACAGTTTTAACAGCTGGATGCCCTTCCTAACATGCGTGTGTGTGTGTGTGTGTGTGTGTGTTTAACAATTGCATTATGGAAGACCCATATTAGCCAGTCAAAAATACATTAACATTTTTAACTTCACTGCAGTTGGTGTGATGGATATTTTGGGGCCTGGCACTTGACAGAGGGCCTAACTAATTAACTCAATAGACACGAGGTAAACTGATGACACAACCCTAATGTTCATGGTTGTTGACCAATGTTCACTCTAAATCTTTGTTGTTGGTGTGTACAGAGATTCGCTTTGTGTTCATTGTCTTTTATTGCAAAGTATATGTGCATCCATGCACTCAAACCATCACTCAAATGTCACATTGACCATCTAAACAAATGCACACAATTTTTTAATTTATCATGAAATTAGATGATTAATTTCTTCAATTAAAAAAATTTAATTTCATCTTGGAAACCTTGCATGTACACATTTTTTTTTTCCTTTGTGTGTTAGTTGTAAAATTTGTGTACATGTGCAAGTGCACAGCTTAAAGGGAGCATTGGCTTTGACAAATTGAAAATATCCATTAAACAGTTACTTGAAGCATAAAAAATATAAAGAATGAAAAAAAAAATGCTTTAGTACAAGATCGTGTCATGTAGCAAAGAAATGATCACATTGGATAATTGTGATGTAGAACATGTCACAGAATTTTTTTACTTGGTTCAGAAAATGTGAAAAGATCGGTCACACTGGCATCTACAGCATTTGAAATACAAATAAACATGATCTGGAAAAGTGGATTATCAGCCAATGACTGGAAGTTCTACTGTACAATGCCCTTACTCTCTTTATCACAACATACACCTTGGAAACATGGACATTATAATCCAAAAGATACACACAAATTATAAGCTCTTTTAAGTCTTGATGTATCATATGATGGGTGAGTGCTCTCCCTTACCTAAGCTTGATGCTGAGCTGTATCATTCATTGAATAAAGCTTTTGTTGTATATGAACCTCTTATAGTAATTTCTAATAAACACTCTAATCAGCAAATAATACTACAACATAATATCTAACTTAAATAAAGAAGACTATTCATTCATCACATGACACATCAACTTTTAAAGATTGCAGAATCACAACAGATTGAAAACTGAATTAACTATTTATTCCAATCCATCTCCATCCCTTTTTATTTAGAAGCTTACTGTCCTATGGTTTAGAACTTAAAACAAGGCATCTTCATTTTTAAGACATACCGTTTGTAAATAGAGATTTGGTTCTAGTAAAATTTTTTATGAAATATGCTGAGAACTGCAACTGATATGATGAACTTTGAACTGAAATGCTAATGGAATCACAACCATGGTTCTGTGTTTACATAAATGATACTTAACTCTTCTGGCAAGTTCTTTCTAGCTATTTGTATATAGGTATGAAGGAATTGAAAGAACAGTAACAGTGATTAATGTAAAGTTTGTAAGCATTCCATAGCTTATAGAAGAATGGACTTTAGTTTGTTGGCTTCCCTAAGCTATGTTGTATGAAGGTGGCATGCTTAGTGGTAGACCAACAACTTATGAGATTTTAGGTCTCATTTTAACTGCACCACCACCACTACCAACAACAACAACAACAACAACAAACCAACTAGGAAACCTGCGTATGGCTACTTGACATGTTAGAAACAGCTGCAAAATCTCCTTCGAAATGAGAATTGCTGTCATCTTAATAAATAAAATATTTCATTGGATAAATTGTCCAAGAATACATTATATCTTAAAAAGGAGGATGCAATAGTCAAATCCAGAGCATGGGTCCACTTCATGAGAACTGATCTGGAATTAAACAACAGCAGCAACATTACTGAAGTATAAGAGAAAACTTCTGCTTGACAAATTTCCCTAATCATATCCTGCTGTTTTGGAAAATGAAGTACATTGGATAATGTAGTCCTAGATATGCTATGGCCCAAAAAATACAGGATAGTCACAATTGCTATCTCATTGATTGGATCGCAGCTTTGCTCAATATAGGCTTACCTGGGGTTAAACCACTATAGCTATCACTACCGCTTATAAGGAAGGAGACTTTATGAGATTGGTCAACATGCTAGAAATAGGAGCCAAATTTCCTACAATCTAAAAATATAGAATGAACACATTAGATAATGTTGTCTTCACAAGATGAGGTGGTCATGGCTGGAGCTCTTTTGAATATAAGTCTGCTTGATCATTATTGATCTTGAACTGAGTGGCAGTAGCAACAACCCTTCACTGAAATTCTACTGCCAACAAGCCTTAGGTACATCTTCTGTTTATCTCTGCCATTCTTCATTAACTCTCTTATCAATAAGTCAAATCTAAAGCATTTACTTTATCAATTGTGGTTTCATTTTCTTCCTGGGTTTGATGTACACACAACCTGAGAACAATCAGATATACTATTTCTACAATGGGATAAGATTTGCTGAAATTGCCCTTGAATAATCTTAAGTTTTAATTCTTATGTTATTTTGCATCCCCACTCCTTTTATTTCATTAATGATATGCCTCATGATGCACTGTTGATGTAATTATTGAATTATTGGTAGTTTTTCCTATAGCTATGATCTTGAACGTAATTAATTAGTTTATATTCAGAGCTCTTGTAGAAGGAATAAAGCTTCCTTAATGATGACATAGGAATACAATTGGGATCGAAATAATATAATTTCACTTGGCATTCAACTACAGAAACAGCACATGCAAATGCACACCTACATTTACATAACATCAGGAATTGGTTCTAATCCCCCTTTATATGATTGTTGTCATTGTTGTTATCGTTATTTCTATTATTATTATTATTATTATTATTATTATTATTATTATTATTAATAATAATAATAGTAATAATAATAATAGTAATAATAATATTATTGAGGCGGTGAACTGGCAGAATCATTAGCATGCTGGGAAAAATGCTTAGCAGCATTTTGTCTGTCTTTACATTTTGAGTTCAAATTGTGCCAAGGTCGACTTTGTTCTTTCATCCTTTTGGGGTCGATTAATTAAGTGCCAGTGAAACACTGAGGTTAATGTAATCAACTTGTCCACTCCTCACATATTTCAGACCTTGTGCCTTTAGTAGAAAGGATTATTATTATTATTATTATAACGTTGTCCATGCATCTGCTTTTTCCTGTAGCAATTGCTTGGACTAGACTTCACAAATCTCCTTGATGTCAACCCTTTTAATTGCCTTTTACCCTTTAGCATTTAATTGCCCTTTAGCCTGTCGAATGCAATACTTACTTATTCACATTGTTTTGAATTAACCATGCATTATCATACATTATTTACATTATTTACATTATTTACATTTGACAGATATTTGTCCTCATCTTGTTTGTTTGTTGTTAACACAACGTTTCGGCTGATATACCCTCCAGCCTTCATCAGGTGTTTTGGGGAAATTTTGAACCTGGGTTCTCATTCCTAAGGTATTTTTCAATGTTATTATTATTATTATTATTATTATTATTATTATTATTATTATTATTATTATTCAGGCCACTGCTTGGAATCGAACTTGGAATCTTGGGGTTAGTTGCCCATGCTCTTAACCACTATACCATATGCCTGTGCTGGTTAAGAGCGCGGGCTACTAACCCCAAGATTCTGAGTTCAATTCCAGGCAGTGACCTGAATAATGATGAGGAGGAGGAGGAGGAGGAGGAGGAGAAGGAGGAGGGGGCGACGATGACGACATCGAAAAATACCATAGGAACGAGAACCCAGGTTCGAAATTTCCCCCAAGACACCTGATGAAAGCTGGAGGGTATATCAGCTGAAAAGTTTGTTTACAACAGACAAGATGAAGACAAATATCCATCAAATGTAAATAATGTACATAATTCCTCATCTCTTAAATATAGAAATGCATGCATTATCATATTGTGTTGAGATTTAGATGGTGTACTTGTTTATTTTTAGTATGACATTGTATGGTAGGTGTGTGAGGTTGAATATGAACAGTCTGTACATGAAACAGGTTTGGGCCAGATATGGCCAGTTTAAATGCTAAAGAGTAAATAAATGAATACATCATTGTTATTTTAACATCCACTTTTGTATGTTTGCAAGGATGGATGAATTTATTGAGGTAATTCTTCTATATCTGGGTGCCATTCCTGTCACCAACCCCCACATATTTCCAAGCAAGACAATATTTCCCCATGGCCTGACATGCATGAATGTATGATACAGCTTGTATGATAGTGAAGAAACTGTTGCTTGTGTCCATGAGTTGAGCAGTGACGAGCAAGCAGTCCAGCAGAGATTGTGGCTTGTTGATTTTTGTTGTCACTTAAAGCATGTGGAACCCATGCTCCACACTTCTGAACCTTTCCCATCGAGTGAAGATGCTTCTCTATAGCAGTGTGGGAACATTCCATTTTCTCTGCCAGTTCCCTTGTCATTTGATGAGAATTTTCCTGCAAAAGTTGATTTAATCGCTCTTCATTGAACTCAACTGGACAGCCAGAACAAGGTGCGTCTTTGAGGTCAAAATTTCCATTTTTGAACTTGGCATACTAATCCCAAGTGGTTCTTTCAGCTATGGCACCCTCTCCATACACAGCACAAATGTCACGAACAGCTTTTGCGACCTTAGAACCTTGATTAAAAGCAAAAAGAAGGAGGTATCGAAAATGCACGTTTTTCTTAACTTGACATTCCATTTTAATGATCTGAAAATAAACAAAAATTAACTAAAATTAACTAGAAGAAAGAACAAAATAGATTCCAAAACTATTCAAAAATAGAATTCTCCAAAAAAATAGATTCCAAAATTTAAAAACGCAATAAATTCCAAAATTTAAAAAAACTGCGGAAACTCAGTTGCCAACCCAATATAAGGATTATTTGAAGTGGCATACAGATTTTATATATTAAGAAAAGAAGGGAGTCAGGATTTGGGATCTAAAACTAAAGGGAACTTAGAAGCATGGCTATATATGTCTGTAATGACTATATGCCCAGGTGATGTTTGGCCAGTTGTCAAGGACAGAGGTGAATAAATTCTGCAATGCAATAATTTTATTGTACCAGTCCCAATTTGAATTCCAACTGTTGGCCAATTTGTTCCAAAGTTATTATCTCTATGTAAAATTAACAAAGTGAATGTTATTTATCTCCCCTTAATCTCTGGTGTCATCTAATGCCAACCAAGATGGTGTGAATCAGTCAAAGCTTTACCTATTAGAAATAGCAACCTAAATGCTTTTAAATCACAACTCACTGCTGGTAGTTCAAGATCCAAATGAAGGGTAGATTTTCAATTCCAAGATCATTCTGATTCCAAAAAGGTATAATATGTCCACGTAGAGCAAATGTAGACTCAGCTACAAGGGGCCCCAGACAGACAGAATTTCGTGTTTGTCATTATAGATATATAATAATCAAAGGAATCAAGATGGCAACATCACATTTATTAATTTAGTCATGACCATTTCAATTACTGATGTAATAGTGACACCAATTAACAAGCTAGATAATATGCACATAAATTACAGGAAATACACAAAGATTACTTGGGGCCATGGAATATTAAAAGTCATCTTTGTTTGATTCCCTGAATCTCCTTTCTTTTCTCTCTGTGTGTTTGTGTATGTGTGTCTCTGTGTGTTTATTTGTGTGCGTGTGTGCATGCGTGTGTGCGCACACACACACACACACCTTGCCTTAACATCATGCTATAGCTGTAAACAAGTGTCACTATCCTACAAACTCTCCTATTTGTTTCCAATTTCTGTGAAACTATGTCTGGCTATGGAGAAATACTAACTTGTTTGGAAACAGATGTCGGTTGGCAACAGAAAGCCATCCAGCTGTAGAAAACCTGCCTTAACAACGAATTCTGTTTGACCCATGCGAGCATAGGAAAGTAGAAGTTAAAATGATGATGGTGACAGATATATGTATGTTATATAGCAGTGTGTAACAAAATTTTACTTTTTTTTGTTTTTAGTCAGTGTTTTTTTCCTATTTGCTTCTATCTAGAAATCAAAGGAAATGACTACTATTCCCTTCAAACTTTGCTTCTGGGACCTGAACATCAATGTTTTGAAGCCGACCTATTTTCTATTTCATTTCAGACATATTCAGTACTGAGTTGCTGAAGTAGAAATATCGTTATAGCAAATATTTTGCACCATACCACAGATTTGCTTGTTAGCTGCTTGACCATAACCACTTGAGAATGTCTCTTAGTGGCTGACAATATGTGTATTTCTGATCATGAGCAGGAGTAGTGGGGGAGCATCATAGCCATGTGTTGAGAAGGATTTCTTGGGGTTTGAATAAATGTAACAAAAGCAAAGTTTGAAGGAAATATTAGCCATTTTCCATACTTTCTAGGGGTAAGCAAAGAGGAAATAAAAGTTGCTATCCAAGGACAAAAATTGTGTCACACAGTGTAATCAATCACTAGTGTGATACTGTAAGTATATATGTTGAGATGGATATAAATATATTTATATATATATAAAAGAAAGCAATTTCTCTTTTAAGTTACAGAGAAATCGGAATTGAACATTACACCTGCAATGATGAGGTCACGTCGAGGAGATCAAACGCCACCTGCTTACCTTCTGTCATCAATGAATGAGAACAAATCCAAAGCATTGTGTCGGCGCTGTCCAAATGGATTGATTACATATCCTTTAAATACAAACAACCTTTTTTATTGTCTTTTTAACAATAACAAAAACAATGAAGAACATGCACATACAAATACATTTTAAAATTTGAAATTTTCTTTTACATGCTTCTGTAAGTATCTGTGTGAGATTCAGTTTTAGCAATGATGGAAATAGCATCTGAGTCAGTCTCTGTTCAAGAGGCAAAATAATTTAAAAGTTATGCGTACAATATGCTATGTATTTGAATTGGATATGAGAAATGAGATAACCTTAAAAAGATTAGAATCCAGGATGTAAAAATATAAAAATGCTCTCAGAAGTGAATCAAAAACGTCATGAATGGCAAGAGGAGAAATCAAATGTGACACTTGCATAAACAAGAGAATAAATGGCCTGAAAGATTTCCTATAATTACAATTTAGAAGTCATGCAAAAAGTGAAGTAGTACAAATTAATTTTTTAATTTGAAATTTAAAATTTTACAGGCAAGACCAGTTGGTAGGAGACCTAGCAGAAAAATTGTAAGGATGATGACATACATATGCATAGGTGCAGGCGTGACTGTGTGTTAAGAAGCTTACTTCACAACCTCATGGTTCCAGTTTCAGTCCCACTGCATGGTACCTTGGGCAAGTGTTTTCTACGATAGTCTTGGGCTGACCAAAGCCTTGTGAGTGGATTTGGTAGACAGAAACTGAAAGAAGCCTGTCATAGTGTAAGTATCTTGAGAGAAAAGCTGAACATTAGAAGCATCAGTTGTGGCATGCAAGAGAGACGATTGCGCTGGTATGGACATGTGGTGAGAATGGAGGAGGATAGCTGCGTGAAAAAGTGCCACACCCTAACAGTTGAGGGAACCCGTGGAAGAGGTAGGCCCAGGAAGACCTGGGCTGAGGTGGTGAGGCAAGACCTTCGTACATTGGGCCTCACCGAGGCGATGACTACGGACCGAGACCTTTGGAAAT
>NC_068982.1:89536580-89545935 GCF_001194135.2 Octopus bimaculoides | reverse complement strand
ATTGCAATTTAATTTCAAATTTAATTTCATAAATGTAATTGTTTCAAACTCAAATTACAGTCCTTTTAACATTTCATTTTAGTCTAAAATTTAATTTCAGTTTATTAAAGCTAGTACAACATTTGCCTTTTGATTTTGATTTTATGAAGTATTACAACCTTTACTAAATATTAGATTAACAGTGTGTTAAAGAGTCAGTACATTAGTGAATGACTTGAGTGGGGTGCAGATCAAATTTATTTGAGTCAGCATGTTGGAGATGAGAATCTTGTTGTGGAGTCAGGATGTTAACCCTTTTGTTATCATATTCTGTTGAAACTTTGTTTCAATTAATTTTTTAAAATACGAAGAATTTTGAAAATAACTCATTATTTAATCTGTTGCTTGGAACAAATCAACATGAAATTTTGATGGAAGATTTTGATTTAGATTACTTTAAAACAGGAAGTTGTGTCATAGAACCAGATGCAGATTTAGATGAGAAGTTGTCAAAAGGGTTTAAAAGAGGATTAAGTGTAAGTAGAGTAACTGACGAAATTTTGGGGAAGTTTTATAAATCTGCTAACGAGTTTTTATGTCAATAAGAGATATAAATGACAGAGAATTATATAGGCTGTGTGAATATCTCAAATATTCAGTGTCTGTACTAGTTAAATTGGTACAGACAAGTGAAAGAATTCACAAAAAGTTAACAATGAAATCACTGACAACAGCAACTTAACCCTTTAGCAATCAGATTTCTCTGTCAAAAGTTATGTTTGTTTATTAACATTGCTTTCAATTACACATGTATTACCTTTGTAGTTTTATGATTTCAATGAAGTAATTGCTTATGTTTAGATTGACTTCGTGGGATAAGTGTGAGAGGACAGGTTTAGAAAATTAGAAAATTTGGGCTGAATATGGTTGGTTTAAATGCTAAAGGGTTAAAGTATTCAAATGGAAGTTCTCAGTGTATGACATGAGACTAAGAAGCAATCTATAATGATTGTGTTCTTGTTACCTTCCCAGTTTCAGAGAACTCAAACTCAACAGTGCAAGGTCCTTTTGTTATTCCTTACTTAATAATCATACAGTAATAATTTCTGGCATCCCAGATATGTAGATTGAGCCTGTGAATGCTGTCTTTCATAGATTACTGACTTTTGACAATTTTATTCAATAGCCTGACACCCTATCAACCCATTCTTTCTGTGGAACTCTTTACTAAGGGTATCTTAAATATATCAAATAGTGCTGAAGAGAGCTTTGTTCAATTAGAATTCACCTCCATGCTTTAGTAAGATGTTAAAGAAGACAGTATGAGAAAAGAAGGGTCAAAGGCAGAGAGTGATACATTTTTAGTGAACATAGAGAATTTAGTGGTTAGGGTGTTTGGCTCATGGAATCAAGAGTTCAATACCTGGAGCAAACAGTGTATTGTATTTTTGTACAAGAAATTTCATTTCACATTGCTCCACTCTGATGCAGCAACCATCTAGTGTCCAACTGCAATGAGTAACAACTGGATACTAGTGCAACCTTCTATCCCTCTAGCTGACACATCCTGGATGTTCTGATGGATCAAAGGTGAGAGGTCCAAGAGGGTATCCACAAACTTTTACTGCAGCTACATAGGTATTTAGACAATTAATGAGAGTTCAGTTGTGAATTATGTGAAATATACTTATCATAAACATGACACAGCATAAATATTTCAGTGATACATACTTAACAACAGAGACTCTGGACATCACTATGACTTCATCCAAACCTACATTAACATGTCAGGATGGATGAAAAGGCAGTGGAGGTAGTAATAATGAGGAAATTTACACTTATCTTTTGTAATCATCATTAATACTGCTGAAGGTTTAGCTAAATAAATGACAGGAATAACTGTGATGATGATGATGGTGGTGATAGTGGATATGATTCAACAGAGAGAACGAAGAGGAGTTGGTAGGGGTTAACAAAAGAAAATGATTATTATGATAATATTATGACACAACAATAAAGATTGTAATTACAGCAATGATAATCATCATTCTCATGATGTGTATGACCAATATCCTTGTGTTGTTGATCATCATCATGATTAGAAATGATTGATATTATGACAATAATAACAATAATATTGATGAGAATGATAAATAAGATGCTGATGGTGGTGTTGACAATGATGATAATAATGAACAATTGTTATATTTCCTTAATGATGTCACTCATACAGAGAAACAACTGATGAGAACGTATCCGGCTGGAGTAAGAATAGATTCTTCCAATTTTAACCCAATGCAGTTTTGGATATTTGGAATCCAAATGGTAGCACTTAATTACCAAACTGAAGGTAAGAAGCATGAGTTTGAAACTAAAACTTTAGATCTGAAATTATACAGTTGTCTTTTTTTTTTTTCTTGGTTGAAGTCATCAGAGAAGGTGGGATATTATCTTTTATCTACACAGGTCCTCTGCCTCAGACACATGAGATTGGCAGAGCTGAAACCCAGCCTGGACAGCTACAAGTCAATGTCTTCATAAAATGACACTGAGCAGAGAGGGACCTGGAAACTTTGTCTGAATGCTTGCATAAGAGTGAATTCAGTTAAAGGCCCTCAAGAATAAGGCTCTGATGTTAAACAGGATGACTTATTAGGGTCACTACTAAAACTGAATAAACAAGAGTGTGGATTCAGAAAATTCTTTATAAAATCAGTAATTTGTTTGCAGGATTTTTTGTTTTTTGTTTTTACTTGTTTCAATCACTAGACTACAGCCATGATGGGGCAGTGCTTTGGAGAATTTTTAGTCAAATGAATTCACCCCAATACTTATTTTCATTTTTTTGTTAAGCTTAGTACTTATTCTATTGGTTACTTTTGCTGAACTGCAAGGTTACGGGGATGTAAACACACCAACAACTGTTGCCAAGCAGTGGTGGGAACAAACACAAAGACACATACATGCATCATCATCATCATCATCATCACCATCAATGTCCATCTTCCATTCTGGCATGAGTTGGACAGTTTGACAAGAGCTGGCCTGGTGGAAGACTACACCAGGCTACAGTCTGTTTTGGCATAGTTTTTATAGCTGGATGCCCTTCCGAACACCAACCACCCTGTAGAGTGGACTGAGTGCTTTTTATGTGACAACAACACAGGTGAGGTCAGTTTTGGCATGGTTTTTTTTTGCAGCTGGATGCCCTTCCAAAGACCAACTACTCACAGGGACTTGGTCAGTCTGAAGGTATAGTAGAAGACCCTTGCCCAAGGTGTCATACAGTGAGCCTGAACCCAGAAACAGGTGGTTGGGAAGCAAGCTTTTTATTGCATAGCCATGCCTGCACCTATGAATCAATATTTGTAATCTTTGAGCAGATTTCATATATCAAATGGTGTTAGTATTGTTATTTAGAGATTTAAAACTAGATAGAAGGATTACTGAAATGATAACAGAGCACTTGACTTCACAGATGAGGAAAAATATAGACGTGAGGAATTGCTAATAATGAAATGTCCTGTGACAAAATTACAAATAATACAGGGCAACACTAAGTGTGCCTAAGTGCTCTAAATATAGCAATTTTTTTCAAGGGGAAGAGGTTAGTCATTTATATTCTACTATAGGTACAAGGCCTTAAATTTCGGGGTAGGGGTTAAGTCGATTACATCGATCCCCAGAGCTCAACTAGTACTTATTTTATTGACCCAAAAGGATGAAAGACAAAGTCAACCTTGGCAGAATTTGAACTCAGAACGTAAAGACAGACGAAATGCCACCAGTGTGCTAACAATTCTGCCAACTCGCTGTCTTAACAATAATAATGATGATGATGATGATTTCAAGTTTTGTTACAAGGCCAGTGATTTTTAGTGAGAAGGGGTTAGTCAAGTGCATCAACCCAAGTACTTGACTGGTGTATTATTTTATCAACCTCTGAAAGGATGAAAAGCAAAGTTGACCTATACTGGAAGAAATACTGCAAGGCATTTTTTTACACAATTCTTTATTGATTCTGCCAGCCAAGTTTCACCTCCAATAAAACAACATAGTACACATTCTTACATAACTGATACACACCAGCTACTCACAACAGCTCACCATTGTCCAAACATTTGATCCAAGTCTCCAGTCTGAGGATACCTAACTTTTACAAGCATTAAAGTTATTGAAAAGAAGTCATTAGTGCTGGTTCCCCAGCCCTTAAAGTACATACATTAAAATAAGGTGTAGTATGATCTTTTGTTAGGTGGAGGTATAGAAAATTTGGGAATGACACATAATGATTAAGCTTTGTGCATGATGTAGGTCATCAGAGCTGACTTGGGACAATATGACAACAATAGCAATAAATGATGGCCCTTCTTTACAAAACTTTGCAGAGCCCTTATTTATGTCTGCCTGAAACAAGAGATATATAATGAAAAGGAAAATAGTAATTGCCTTCTTAGTATCTCTTATTTCTAAAACTCCAAACAGCTTACATATAGTAGAATATTGATGTGGTTTAAAAATTACCTTCCATCATAGTTAATCTCATGTCATTTAATTGGAAAATAATTCAAAAGAATAGTGATTAACTTTAATATGAAAATATTCCCCTTTTATTTTCAGATACAGCCATGGCACTGAATACGACATTGTTTGAACAGAATAGAAAATGTGGACTAGTATTGAAACCTGAAGTTATGTGGGATAAGAATCATGTAATGTACACACGATTCAGTCCATTTGATAAAGAATTTGATGGGATTCATGCAACGGTGCTCACACTTCATGTAAGTGTTCTTTCTAAGTCAGGCTAACAATTTCTTACAGTTTCAGAAATTTCCTTTTAACCAAGGCATGATGTTTTGATGTCAAGTTTTTTCTCATTTATAGTAATGTTTAGAATAAAATATTTCAAGAAAGAATTTTTTAAAAAATGCTTTTGATCTGGCTTACTATAAGAGAATAAATAAATAAATAAATAAATAAATAAATAAAATCAGCAAAACAAGTGAAGATTTCTTATATAGGTTAAGGACAATTTACATTTTACAGCTGCATAATTTACATAAGCAAAAGAACACATGCAAAATTTGAACTCAAAATTTAAGACGTAACTAAAATTAGTCCAACACTTTCCTGTACCAACCATCTCAACATTTATGAGCAATGACATATTTACAACATTAGGACAAGAGACATGGGTGCAAGCATGTCATTTTCTTTTTATCTTTTATAGTCAGGAGGGAAAGCAGTACCCATGACCCTTCAGAGGGCCTCTGAGATAAGTGGACAAGAGAGAGGAAAGTATCCTCAAACTAGAGACCTGACCTGAATGCTTACACTCAGCTAAAGAAACTCACAGCACCAGGTGATGGTGTTAAACAATGTGATAGACTGAGTCTATCCTCCAAGCAGTCCAAAGCAGGATTTGAACTGAAAATGCAAAAAGAAACTAGAATAACTACCACAGAATATCCAGTCTGATGTTCTTACAGTTTCACTAACCCATATTCTGGACTGATATTTTGTTAACACCAAAAGAAAGCAAGACAAAGTTGATCTCAGCAGGATTTGAACTCAGGTCCTGAGAGCCAGAACAAATACACAAAACATTCTCTGATGCTCTAATGGCTAAGAACATCACTTTGCAATTACATGTTTTTTTATTTTAATCCCACTTGGTATTAGTTAGAGCAAGTGTGTTCTCTCACAGTTTGAGAATAAACAAAGCCTTGTTGGGTTTAAATTTGGTTAATGGAAATTATGCGGAGGCCTTAGAGGGATCATTTCTGTTCCTAGATTGTACACTTGATGTGGAACTAATGAATTGATAAATTACAACTACATCATAGTGTTCATTATCAGTTAAATGACTTCTTTTAGATGCAAAGTGTAAGGAGTAGTTAATTGCTAGTGGTAACTTTGGGGTTTTATTTGGGATCAGCTAAAGTTTTCGAAAACAGATTTAGATTAAATGTTTCAGAATGTTCATACAGGAGAAGCCTTATGAAGGATGTCAATGTACTTCATGTTCAAGTCAGCTTTCAAGGACCAGCATTCAGCAACCATTGGGCAACAGAAGGGCTGTAATTTCTCCTTGTCCCTTCTACTACAGAAAAAGATGTTCCTCTGAGCTTGCTGAGGCTTAACATTTGGAATGACTTAAGGACTATTGTTACATGCTGCTCATGTTTAAAGTACAGTGAGATGCAGTGTTAGGCATGCACATTCTTGTTGTTGAATGAGGGAGGATTAACAATGTCTCCCCAAGAGGATGCTTTTGAGGTGTTCCTTCATAAAATTAGTGTAGGTTTGGTATGTGATATCTAGCTTGACTGTGGAGGATATGGAAGATTATAGAGGAATGAAATCATCTGTATATGCAAAGCTGTTGTTGCTCTCATAACTAGGACAGTGTTGCCACAAACAGACAGACATCCTGGACTACATAAAAAGACCACCCTAATGACTAAAATTAAGCCATTTATCAATATCCTCCATCTTCTGACCCACAGACTTGATGTCTCCTCATTCTGCCTCTTCTGCACTACTAATCAGTTTGCAAGAGTACTGACCAAATAAATCAATTAGTAACTTCAAATAAACTGAGTTTCCATGTATTAAATATGTCACATCATCAAACACCAGGTCTTTAATTCTACTAGTGTTTCATTCCATCCAATAACAACTGTTATTTCTCTAAGAACCTGAATTAACTACAGTTTGGTAGAGTAAAAACATGCTTTTTTCTGTGAGAATATAAATAATCTATTGTGATGGAAATGTGCCAACCATCTTCAAACAAAAATATGATGTTAAAACTTTACTTTTGAATATCATTATTGAAATACAGTGCCAGAACAATAATGGCTTGATCTAAAAGAAACTTGTGTGAAATATTAATACAGCAGCTGGATTTATGTTATAAAATACATTAATAAATGAGAGAATGACTGAATAAGTAATATTATTTATATAGTACTACATCTGCTTAAACTCGTAGAAAGAGATGACAGGAAATTAGCATCATGAAAAGAAAATAATTAATCAATTTAAGTTTTAGAATTGTTATCATTGTGATGGGTTCTCAGTGATAGAAGGAGAAAACCCTGAATGACAAATGTTCAGTGCAGAAGTGGGTGTTTTAAAAAGTTCTGATAAAGAATTAAGCATATCAATAGATAGTTATGAAGCTTGTGTTAATTCTTCTAGAGTAGATCTTTGGGAAAGTTGAATATGATTAAACACAGTAACTAATTAACATAGTTAAATATGTCTATCAAAAAAGACTTCAGACATGGTTCTAGTTTTTAAGATGTTAAGCAGTTTGTTAAAGATACTATCTGCTATATTGAGCTGGTCAAACAATTTTCCACATTTGCACAAGATTGCATTTGATGTATTCCATGAAAATTCTTGAAAATGAAGAATAAATTACACTTTGAGCTTGATCAGAATTAAAGGGAAGATAAATTAGAAAAATCAGCTTCTACTTGGAAAATATGGATATTAGTATCCAGAAGGACTCAAGTGGTTTATTGTTGGGGTGGGGGGGGGGAAGATATTAAGTTGATGCATCTTTGAATTATGATTACAAACTCTTTAACCCTTTAGCATTTAAACTGGCCATATCCGACCCAAATATTCTGCTCATTTTATGTTCAAACTGACTAGATCCAGCCTCTTACACCTTATCCTGCAATGTCACTCTAAAAATAAATAATCATCTCATCAAAATCTTAAAACTACACAATAAGTCATGGCTAATTCAAAATAAGCATTACATTTGACAGGGTAATCAGAATGCTAAAGGATTAATCTAGTAGTAGTTCTTAACTTAGGCTGCAGCAAACCCTTGGAAAATGTGGTGAGCTTATAAAGGGGATGTAAATGTCAAGAGAACATTATAGATGAGTTTTAGCTATTTGGAAGAGTTCATGACTTTTCTTGGGAATACAATACTTAAAACCGAGTACAACATATTTTAAACACATTTTTTTCAAAAAGTATCTTAGTTGGAATTAGAGTGTAAGTATGAATTGTGTTAAAAGTGAGTAGAGACATGACTGATGAAGTGCCAGATCCAATATAATTTTGTTCTGTAGGTCTTCATGTTCTTTAGTAATGTTTATAAAAATTTAACATGAGAGTACTAGTTGAATAATTTAGTATAAGGGGAAAAAATGGATAATAAACCACTACACAAAATTAGCTTCTGTTTGATTGAAATAATCATTTAAGGAGTTTTCAGGGAGTATTATAGTTTACCTCGGGAGGGGCAGTTGTAAAATACCATTTCATGAAAATGGGTACTGAACTACAAATGGTTGAGAACCATTGTTTTTTGACAAAAATGGTTCATCTCCTTAAAGATTCTTCTACATTATTTAACAAGTTCAGCCTTAGAAGTTTGCTTTTACAAAACAAAGAGGGGAATACTCATTGATTAATTCTCCACTTGTAAGATCCATTTCTTTGCAAAAGACATTTTCAAATAACTATAGTCCTTAATATTAAACATATGCATTTACATACAATTTCTTAAATTCTTCCTGTTTCTCTATGTAACAATTTAATAAATATGTGAAGTTCTATAACTGAATATGAAATACTTTCATAGTGGAATTTATTTATTTCTAGTTGATCTCAGGTCAGTATGTAAATCCAAGTCTGAGTGCCCACACACAAGTGGAAGTAGAAATCATTGGTATTCCTGTTGACTGTACAAAACACAAAACCAAAGTTATACAACGTAATGCCTTAAACCCTATATGGAATGATGTCTTCAATTTTCAGGTGCGTAAATCTTATGGCTATACTCAAGAATATTATAACTAGTTGACCATAATTTTCAATGGCTGCAATTCATGTGCTATCTTTTTTAATTTTCTTCCATTTTGTGATTGCTATCTCTGCTAACTTGCTAACTCTCCATAATTTGTTGATTTCTTTGGACAGTTCTCTTAATTTGGTACATATGAATTAAGATTTCAATGACTTCGGTTAATGAACTACTTGCCAATTAATTGACAGTTAGTTTTGCACTCCACTGTAGTCATTAAATTGTTATTGGTTTCTCCTGCACTGTAAAATAATTGCAGCTGGTTTATTTGATACTTCATACAAATATATTTGATATTATGTTCAAACATTTGATATTATGTTCAAACATATTTGATATCATATTCAAACATCATACTGACAGTGATGGGATAAAAAAAAAACATGATGATTCTGTCAACAAGGAGTACTGACCACATTAGTATGCTCTCTCTCCTATTAGAAAGTAATGTTAAATTAAATTGTGAGTGTGTGTGTGTGTGTGTGTGTGTGTGTGTGTGTGTGTGTGCATGTGTGTGTATGTATGTATATATGTACA
>NC_068982.1:89534390-89536456 GCF_001194135.2 Octopus bimaculoides | reverse complement strand
ATACATATACATGTAAATAGATGTATATATATACACGTGTGTAAATATATGTTTATCATTTTTATGTAAGTGCATTTATATATGTGTGTATGTGCGTTTATACACACACATACACATGTGTATGTATGTGCTTGTGGGTATGTTTAAGAATAAGTTGGTGTCTCTATGTATTTATATTTGTATTACAAAGTGAAGTTAATCCACTGATCAACACCAAAGATATATAAAGCTGATATTTCATTCTGATCTTATTAGGTATGGCTTTGTGGTTAAGAAATTTGCTTCACAACAACATGGAATTAGGTACAATCCCACAGTGTGGCATCTTGGGAAAGTTGTTTTCCACTGTAACTTCAGAGTGACCAACACCTTGTGGAAGGGACTTGAAAGACAATGTATACATATATATTAACTGACACTCCCTTGCTACTCTGGCTACAACAGACAAATAATTGGTTCCACCAACTGCACTATAGAATTAAAATAAAGAAAGAAACGATTGGCAAAATGTTCTTCTGGATAAGACAATAATCTATTGCAGATAATTTCCCAATGGCACTGGAACCTATTACCAATAATTAGGTGAAGTGAGGTTCATAATATAACAGTCTATCCAGAGACAAGAACTGCTACCTGCAGTGGATTTATAGTGACAATCCAACAGCTGATATTAAAATTACCCACCCATTTGGCAATTTCACTTCACTTACTTTCTCTTTGATCCTGGTTTATTTTTTTCCTTTTATCCATTATTATGTGTGTGTGTGTATTTATGAATATATTTATACATGAGGACATATGTATGTATGCCTATATATACATACATACATGCATACATACATATATACATACATATATATATATATATACATACATACATACATACATACAGGGTGTTTCAAAAAATTTGATATAATTTGAGATGTAAATATCACAGAAACTACATAGTCAAAGCAAATCAAACTAAACAGGATTAATATTGGGCAACAAAAGATTTATTCCTCCAAATTTGAATGAGAAATTCAAAGGTATGTGGATTCCATGAACGATTTCACAAACGTTCAATATGCACACCACCTGAGACATGGCACATGTCAAGTCGGTAGTCCAGCTCCTCCCAAACATGCTGCAGCATGTCTTGGGTAACAGTGTCCAGTGTGGTAGTGATTCTGTGCTTGAGTTCCTCTAAGTTTGCAGGAAGATGGGGGACATAGACCAGGCCCTTCACATAGTCGCAGAGAAAACAATCGCAAGGTGTCAGGTCAGGTGAACGTGGTGGCCATTTCAACAGCACATTGTCTTCATCACCAGCACACTCGATCCATCTCCCTTACAGATCATCATTGAGATAAGCTTGCACAGTGAGCTTCCAGTGTGGTGGAGCTCCGTCCTGTTGAAAAATGAAGTTTTCATGTTCATTTGCAATGAGCTCATCCATTAGCCAGTTCTGAAGCATTTGCAGATAAACATCGCCAGTCACATCTCCTTCAAAGAAAAACAGGCCATGAAGATGCTTCTTGGAGATGGCGCAGAACACATTCTCTTTTGGTGAGTCCCTCTTGTGCTCAATTGTGACATGGGGATTTTCTTCACCCCAAATGCGAACATTATGCTTATTCATATGAAATGTGGCCACATCACTGAAAACAAGACATTCCTTGAACTTGACTTCATCAAGTTTCTCTTCCATATCAACACAGAACTGTCTGTGCTTTCACTTGTCATCTTCAGTTATCACCTGAATGAACTGCAGCTTGTAGGGTTTCATTCGCAAGTGTTTCCTCAAGATGCACCAAATGGTCGTTGGAGGAATCCAGGTTTCCAGCCTTGTTCTTGTTATAGACTTCTCGGGGTTTCACAAGAGTTTTTGGCAAACCTGCTTGACCGCCTCTTATGATGTTAGTAGCCGTCCAGATCCTTTTGCCTTGCACAGATAGCCTTCCTCTCTGAATTTTTTGTGCCATGTCCAATCTGCATTGCTATTGGTGACTTTTTTAGAGAACTCTCTCACAAATACAAGCAGCACAGTACTGTTCAACTGTGTTCGAGCATACTCCAACACACAA
>NC_068982.1:89529376-89534380 GCF_001194135.2 Octopus bimaculoides | reverse complement strand
AGATAGCCTTCCTCTCTGAATTTTTTGTGCCATGTCCAATCTGCATTGCTGTTGGTGACTTTTTTAGAGAACACTCTCACAAATGCAAGCAGCACAGTACTGTTCAACTGTGTTCGAGCATACTCCAACACACAAAATGTCTTTTCTCTTCCAGTGAATGCCATTTCTATACCTGAAAAGATAAACATATCAAACACTAAACATAAAATTTTGACCTGTTTCTACATATGCTGTTAAACTTTGAAATCATTTGAACAAGAATTGACAAAGTTATTAGATTGTGAAATGACATCAAATTTGTTGAAACACCCTGTATATATATATGATATATGTGTATGTATGCATTTGTATATATATATTTATAGTGTGTGTGTGTAAATATATCCATACACACATAATCAATATCATCATTGTTTAAACAAATATTTTTCTATACTAACATGGGTTTGAAGAAACTCGTTGAGGTAAATTTTTTTACAGCAAAATAGTTTTTCTGCATTTCAATTAAGAAATTTTCGTCCCACTGGTCTTCATATATCAAAAGTAATAAAGCTGCTGAAACAATGCGACTTCTGCTTACCTTAGAATATAAAAAAAAAGACACTGTTTTGGCTGTGGTAGTGTTAATGAGGATATGTGGAAATAACATTCACACACATATCACCATCAGCTTCTCCTCATGCTTTTTATGTAGGCACACATTGTTTTATATCTATAAGAAAATGAGAACACAAAGGAAAATATGATTATCTTATGAGCTTCATTAGCTTGCAACTGTTTCTGCTATAAAAGATGCAGTGGACTCATAGTTGAGTGCTTGACTAACCATCTTATAGCTTCATCAGAGCCTTGGAGGCTACAAGGTGTTACTCAGGCACTCAACTCTGAGTCTACTGTATCTTAATGCAGAAACAGCTGTAAGCTAATGAAGTTCATAAGACAATCGTTTATTCCTTTGTCGTCTTATTTTCTTATTACCACTCTGTACTCAGCTAATACTTCATTCTGAAGCATATATATATATTGAGTTCTACACCAGGTTATTAGTTTCACAATGCCTAAGCAATATATATATATATATATATATATATATATATATATATATATATATATGGCATGGTTTCTAGAGGTGGATGCCTTTCCTAGTGCCAACTATTCCAGGAGTGTAAGGGGTGCTTTTACGTGCCACCGGCATGGGTACTATTTACATGACACCAGCCACAACCATGTAAATACACTTTCATATGCAGGTAACACATGTATTCACTTTGCATAACTCTTATTTTCTACTATGTTAAAATATAATTCTTATATTAACAGCCATTCGATTTGTGTTACTGCTATCATTATCATCATTGTTATTCTATATTCTTTTTTCCTTAGATTATGTTTGTTGATCTGGCATTCATCCGTTTCCTCGTCATTGACACCAGTACTGGCCATATGGTCCTGCAGCGAATAATTCCACTCAAACATTTGCGTCCTGGTAAGATAAACGACATAACATGATAATAATGTTTTGGTTTGTTTCATGTCTATTATTCACATCAGAAAGAATATAGCATTTCTTCCAGCTCCTTATATTCTGAGTTTAAGTTCTGCCAAGTTCAACATTGCCTTTCATCCTTTTGATGTTGATAAAATACTAACAGTTGGGCACTGGGGATCAATATAAATCAACTTACTCCCCCACCACCATCCCCAAAGCTGTTGGCCTTTTGCTCTAATTGTTTAAATTGTTTTAAAAATTATCTGATAACCTTCAAGGCAGGGTAACAGATTAATAATTCAGTAAAAGTCTAATATTTTGATGGCAGACAAGCACTGTTTCTGTTACTTTGAAATTTTCATGTCTGTAGTAGGCATCATCATCATCAATATGATGATTTCCAATGCTTGCATGAGTTGCATGATTTTGACAGGATCTGACATGCTGTAAGGCCATGCTGAGTTTCAGTGTCAGCTTTAGCATGGTTTCCATGGCTGGATGCCCTTCCTAACACCAACCACTTTACAGAGTGTAGTGGGTGCTTTTGTCCCGCCACTGACACTAGTGAGGTTGCCAAGTAACTCACAAGAAAAGAAAGGAAGAAAAAAGAAGGGAAAGGAAAAGAAGGAAGAGCCTCTTTAACTATGCAGTGGGGAGAGGTGTAGTATTTGAGTGTTGGGTAGGCAATGGTTTATGCCATGCATTGTGAGATTAGAGTGTGAGAGAAGAACAAGCCCAGATGTTTTGTAATGATAGGGATAGAGCCAAAGAGTTGGAAAACTGGAATTAAGACAGAAGAGGTGGCAGGATGCTGGAGCATCTCAACATAAAGTAGACTGCAGGGGTGGAAGAGGGAGAAATATGGGGGTAGAGGTGAATGTAGCAAATGATGGTGGGGAATATAGGAGTGGCTCAGAGTAGGGAGAGTTCTATGGTAATTGGGGTGTGACGGTAGATGTGAGAGCTCACTGAGAGCAATAGCATGGAAGAGAGGTGTTATGAATGGAGTGTAGCAGAGGAGAGCAAAGGCTGAAGGCACAAGAGGGAGGTGACTGGGGGAGAAAGTGTTGACACAAATGATAATGTGAAGTGGAAGTGGTTCCAAGGGAAGGAAGAAACCGGAAAAGAGGGGAGGGTGTAATATGTGCCTATTCTGCTCTCAGGT
The DNA here is from genome assembly GCF_001194135.2 of Octopus bimaculoides. Classification (NCBI taxonomy): domain Eukaryota; kingdom Metazoa; phylum Mollusca; class Cephalopoda; order Octopoda; family Octopodidae; genus Octopus; species Octopus bimaculoides. The sequence goes on along the minus strand of NC_068982.1, from coordinate 89,531,726 downwards.
GATATCAACAGCTGAGTAGTACCATAGAGATTGATGAGTGTTAAGGGATGAGATGAGGGTAAAATACTTCACAGAGCAGAAAGAGAGAGAGAAAGAGAGAGAAGAGAGGCTCCCCCCCCCACACACACACACACATGAACAAACATAACCAAGGTGATTTTAGGATATCATTTCTGCTGTAAGATGGGTCTTTTTGAGCATAGCAAATCACCAGTCATCTCAGTCCTGTCATCTTCCATCCACTTTAAGCAGTTGGCACTACTTTATGCAGCTGTCTTCACTATGTGCATGTATGTATATGTGTGTGTGTGTGTGTGCGCATGCATGCACACACAAACATATACATATATGTATACACACACATACACAAACACATTTTCTACATAGGAAGGCATCGAGCTGTAGAAACTTTGCCAGATCAGATTGAGCCTGGTGCAGCCTCTGGCTCACCAGTCCTCAGTCAAACCGTCCAACCCATGCTAGCATGGAAAGCAGACGTTAAACGATGATGGTGATGATGATGATGATGATGATGATGATGTATATACACATACATATACATACATACACACACGTGTGCGTGAGTGTGTGTGTATATATATATATAATTGAGTTTATATGTGACTTTTAAGAATGAATGAATAGCTGTAAAATAATATAAATTTAAGATAGAAGAAATAAAATGAGATAAATAAACTTATCGATGAATCCATCTATAACAAATGTTTCTAAATAAGAAAGGAAAAATGAGAAATTATACTCCATTTGCAAATAATATTTTATCAAAGAGAGTATAATCATGAATCTTATGTACTGGCTGCAGAAGTAAAAGGGTATTTGGTGTGGAGATCAGAATTATGTGGGTGAAATATTGGAGATAAATTGCTAATTGAAAAAATTATTTGCAACAGAGATTTTATCTAGTTGCGGTGGTTAGAGTTTGTGACAGTTTGAATTCCTTGGACATATTAAGGATGGAAGGAAGATGGAAGGTAGGGTAGAATGAAGGAGGAGTTAGGGTAGAAATGTGATCTACTGTTAAATGTGTGTATGTGTATCATCTCACTCTGATTATTTGATAAGAAAATCATATGGTTGTGTAAATGATATACAAAGATCTAAATGTTTTCTATATTTAAGTATATTTGATAAAACATTCATTTATTGCAGGATATCGACATGTTCGGTTACGCAATCCTCTAAATCAGCCAACTGAACTAGCAACTTTATTCATTTATTCTAAATTGGAAGAAGACCAACTGGATCAGTGCAACAACATAGACCTTAATGCTGATATTCTTGGCAAACGGCGGTCGCTTCTAGCGAAAGTCAAAGACTTTTCTGATGTCTCCAAAGTTGATGCTGGGAAAGATGTAAGTATTTGCTTGATGTTAATTATTTCAGAATATATTAAAACACAGTCCCGTATGAAGATTTAGTAGAACTGGTGAGAAAACAATGTACCATCAAAGAACATGAAGGGTAGATGATTAAAATGTATGGCCACTGAAATTTTCTTCTTATCAAGATATGACTTTCATTTCCTTTCTGTGTGTGTGTGTGTGTGTGTGTTTTTAAAACCAAGTGAGTTGTGATAGCATCAAATGCAATGTCTTGCAGTATGTGATCGAACTCTCTGGGTTCTGAATTCAAATCCCACCTCTTATAGAATCTTACAAAAGTGGTAATAGATTTGGCAAGTCCTTAAGCCTAAGTATCTCAACTGACCATATTCAATGTCACGATCACACTAGTTGGCAGGAGAGAATGTAAAGGGATTTCAAGTTCTTGAATACATACACACACACACACAAATATAAAAAGAGTAAAAACTTTCTTCAGTCATGAATGACCATGGGATTGCACCTAGAAAGTTAGACATGTATCCTCACTTAACACACACACACACACACACATTTCAAAAGTGTAATAGATTAGTGTGCCATTAGTAAGAGGAAATTTCTAATAAAGCTCATGCAGTGTGGAGAATTTTCAGGAAAAGGGTTCTCCCTAAATGTTACAATGTTCCTATTTATTCCACTTTATTACCAACACAGACCACTTCTTGTTTCCTTGGATCCTTACTATTCATAATTAAATTATTTTTTTTAATTATTTTTTTTTTCTTAAAAATATATAGATATATATTTTATCTTTTAAATATATATAATGACAAAAAGAGTCAAAGATTACAAATTTGGAGTGATGGTGGTGGTGGTGGTACTGTTGACTGTTACGCCCTTGAGTGAAGCACAACTCTTTCTTTGGTTTGCTGGACTAACACAAAACATTTTTTACTTCAAAGATGATGTTTGGTTTTAAGATATGCATTTAGCTGAAAAAACACTTG
>NC_068982.1:89526862-89529129 GCF_001194135.2 Octopus bimaculoides | reverse complement strand
ATAATATGAGACAAGGGAAGTTGGATGTCTGATTTGCAACTCCATAGAGGGGAGATAATAGAAAAGCTGCACAATTCTGAATTTTATAGTTACTTGAATATAGATGAAAGTAAAATTGTGCATGGGGAAAACTGTGTAAATGTGACTGAGAAATGAATATTTTCATAGAATTAAAAAAGTTCTTGAAATTCACTTAAATAATAAAATATATGTCTCTTTAAGACAGACATAGTGTCAGCCATAACATATTTTTTAGCATTAAACCATGAACCCCAGCAAGGGTTATTAGTTGTGTGTGTCTATATAAAATGGACTTAGGGTCAGATTCCATCTACTAGGTTCCACTTACAATATATTGGTCAGCCAAGAGTTCTTTAGTTCTGAACTGGAACTTAACATATCTGGATACTATAGACAGTCATACAATAAATCTTCTAAGAAAATAGCACATATTACCCATTTCAAATGATATCTAACAACAATAACTTCCAAGAAAAGATATCAAGAGCCAAGAATCAGTTTAAGAAGGCAGCTCATGGTGTTACTTCCTACATTTTCCAATGTAGAATAAAGTTTGCTGTGATATTCTTGTGAACTATGATTGCAAAACATGTTGTGAAGTAGATAATTTCCAAGAAATTGGAAAAAAAATTCAAATGTAACAAGAATTATCATAATGATGGTACCAAGGGTGATCATGGGTGAGCAGCCATAAATGTATCCTCTTGCATAGTTAATACTTCTGTGAATTAACCCTTTACCATTTAAACCAGCCATATCCAGTCAAAATATTCTACCTGTTTTATATACATATATTCAAATTAGCTAGATGCTAGCTTCTCATAGCTATGCTACAATGTTATTCTAAAAGTAAGCTATCACATCAGCAAAATCTCAGAACAACAAGGTAATGCATGGTTAATTCAAAACAATGTGAATAGATAAGTATTACAGTTAATAGAGAAATCTAAATGCTAAAGGGTTGAATCCTCTCTTCTTACAAATAAAAACTGATACAAGCCTATATGAACAAATCCAATCTGAACAGAGTAACAAAAGCAGTATTTGGCATCTAGTAAGATGTCCTCATCATTAGCCATCATCAACCAACTATTTGCACAAGTACAATGACATATTCATCACATGAACTGTTTCACCATCCATCTCCTATGTTCATTAGAAGTTGCAGCACCACTGTCGTCCATGAGTGTCTTGACTATAGTTTGGGAAGAATGCTAATTTTTTATCCTGCCAAAAGTCATTCTCAGATGACAACTTAATAGATAGGTAACTGTGGATGTCTTAGACAGTGCCTAGAAAGTTGTAACCATTTTCTGCTGTCTTGTTGGTTAACTAGAGAAGGTCACCAGAGAGTTGCTCATTAGTCCACTTACTGTATCTAATATTTTCTTGTATAATAATTATTTCTTTTATAGTAATAATGATTTTGATGTTCCCTCAAAGTATCAATTTTTCAACTTTGAAGCTTTTTGAGATTATTTCATTATTTTTAATGATGCTTTGTTACTTTCAGTTGATTAATCATAATTTTGTTTTTCTTTCCATAAGTTATCTACGAACATTGTCACTACAGTTGGTAAACAGAAACGGAGAATGTTTATTGTCACCATATTCGGCCTCAGCACGCCAGATGACTATGTAATTTTAAAGATCTCCCAAGATACATCCGTCTGTGATGCTATTGCATTGGTAAGTAACAATAGTTGCTGATGACAATGATGAAAATCTTGATGATGATGATGATGATGATAGTGACAATGACAAATGTAATGATAATGAAGTAAATGAGGATATTGCTGAATGTGATGATGATGATTGTAATGATGATGAGAATGAATGTGATGATGATAATGATGAAGTAATTGTTATTCTGAAACCTCCAGCTCAACTCTGATTAAGAAGACATGAATGCTGAACACATACAGACAGTCATCTACAGATTTATTGTTCTATAGCTCTAAATATTACAGGCATTATAACAGTTATAAGAAATCACAGCATTGCAGAATTGATGAATTCTGTTGACTTGCAGTGTTGCTTCCAGTTCATATGGCAGTTTTTCCATAATAGACTAGTTTCTCATCCAGGGAAAGATGCTTGTCTTGTTTCCTTAATTAACAGAATATATATATGTAAGTGTGTGTATTGTGTAAATAGAATGATTAATAAGAAAGGCAACACAGGAGGAACAATATTTGGCATACACCCCCCCCCATATATATATATATATATATATATATATATAT
>NC_068982.1:89524224-89526190 GCF_001194135.2 Octopus bimaculoides | reverse complement strand
ACACACACACACATATATATATATATATATATATATATATATATATTTGTCTAGCAAGGGCTGGAGTTTGGATGGACAGATTGATGGAAGGATAGAGATATAGATTGCTGGACAGATGGGTGGATGAATAGATGAATGGAAGGAAGGTAGGAAGAAATGAAGGGTGGGTGGGTGGATGGATGGATGAATGGACAGACAGACGGACAGACGGATGGATGGATGGATGGAATAATGAATGGACAGAAGGATGGACACACAGACAGATGAATGGATAGATGAGCAGATGAACAAAATGTTGAGCAGCTAGATGGATGAAGCATCTGGCAGTAAAAAACTCAATATCAACATACTCTCACTAGACCCATATTGAAACGTAAGTATTAAAATGAGGTTGAGGACATATATATATAGTGCAAATACAATGAACAATAAAAAGGACAAGACAGAAAGAAAAAGTTTTACAATATATCATCATTCACTTGGTTCTAAAGAAACAAGAAATAACTCCTTGGTCTATAAATCCATGGGTAATGTGAAAAGATATGAGAAATAATTTAAAAGACTCTAACATAATAGCGTTTAAACCTTGACTTAGATGATAAGGTCACAACCGATCAAACAAAGCTCTAATGTGGTACCATACATGTTATAATTGACAATTGTCAACAGTGGCTACTCAGTGGAATCCATGTGAGGTACACTGTGTCTCTGCATGTCACAAGAAGAAACTGAAATGGTTGGATACAGAAAGGACATCTAGCTGTAAAACACAGCCTCAGGAAACACATCCAATTCATGCCAGCATGGAAAAGTAGACAAAAATGGTGAATGATTTATTGACCTGCTGTGCCAAGTTAATTCAAATGCTGGATACTTGTGATAAAGCATTACTCTGTCCAAGGGAAGATAAACCTATTAGATCTGTTAAGTTATTTTGATTTACTCTAAAGAAAGAAGATTGCACTTATGACTTTCATAGGTCCTCACTGGCTGGTGAGATCAATGTTTTTTTTTTGTTTTTTTTGAAGATTCAAGTAAAACACAAGCAACAAGGGAATTCCTGAAGACTGCTCTTCTTGCAATTCTCTTCAGAGTAAAAGTGATTACTGCAGGGCTGGGAGAGTAGACACAGGGATAAAGGGTAAAGACCTCCTTTGATCATGAATGACTGTGGGATTGCACCTAGATAGTTCGCCTCCTAGGCACAAATCCATGCAAGCTTGTTTGTGGAAGACCAACAGTTGCACATGCATGCCAGTCTCCTCTCTCCCCACCACCAATGTTGTCCAAGAAAGGCACAGCTTGGCATCAATGACATCACAACTCATTTCTACAGCTGAGTAAATTAGACCAATGTGAAATAAAGTGCTTTGCTCAAGAATACAACACACAGCCCAGTCCAGAAATCAAACTCACAGCCACACGATTGTAAGTCCAATTCTCTAACCACTGAGCCATGTTGTGTTGACACAACATGGGTAATAAAAGAAGGAGAAGTCATGTACACCAAGTGGGTCCAAGTTGTAGAGTTACCAGATTTGAAGAACAGAGGTTGTTATAATAGCAGCAGAAAAAAAACAGTGTGAGGAAACAGAGTTTGGACCAGCAGGTGGAGTTGTGTTGCTCCATGGAATACATAAAAGAAAACAAATGAGTTCATATCATACAGTCATAGTCACTATTGCTGTTACTGCTTAAGCGCAAATTAGCCTTGATTGTGCAGACTTTTGATCAGACATTCCAACACTGACCATCCCAGTTTTTTTTTTTCTTTTGCATAAACCCAAGTTTACATAATCCTATGTGTCCTTCCCTTTTTACTATAAGATAATAGGATAGTAATTGAGGAATGTCTGGCTGCAAAAATCAAGAAAATTTTGTTGCTTAGCCCTAGATCAGCAGACCTATAATCAAAGGCATTCTAACTACAATGGTATTTGGTATATATATATATATATATATATAT
>NC_068982.1:89507420-89524098 GCF_001194135.2 Octopus bimaculoides | reverse complement strand
ATATATATCATGGATTTCTACATTGTTGAACATAAGATGGTATGATGTCATTTCAGGGTTATTTTGCTGCTATTTCATGTAGATTGAGTGGCTTTCTTCATTGGCTACAGAGTTCTTGTTAATCAAAAAATATAGAAAAACAAACTTTACAGAGCATTTTAATAATAAATGAATGATATAGTAGACAAATATATTCTCCAACATATATCATTAAGATAGTTATTTGTTTTCACTTAGTACTTCAATAATTGGTAATTAATTCAAATAGTTTCCATTGCATTTCTCTGCAGTTCTGAATCTATCATGTTTTCTTTTAGCCTTCTTTTTTTTCTATTTAGTGAGAGTCAATAATTTAAACTTATGTTTGAACATTATCCAGAACAAATTGCTTGGTGAAAAAAAAGAAAAGCATTTGTAGTCATATGTGTAAACTATAAAAGCCAAGTTTCTATATTTACCAGTGCAAGCAAGAAAGTTTCTATACTAATTACTCCAAAATTAATATTTTCTGTACTAACCAGTTCTAATTGGTTAATTTCCTTATTGACCACTACAAGCTAGTTAATTTCTGTAAGTTGGTTATTCTTTATATTAACTAGTATAAGTTTATTCACTTATTAAATTATAATTTAATAAGTACAAACTGGTTAGCATCTAGTCAATGTCTATACTAACCAGTGCTAACTAATCAGTTTCTATACTAACTAGTTCCAACTAAATAATTTCCAAATAAACCAGGGCAAAAATTGTTTGTTTCAACACTAACCAGGGTCATTTAACTTCCATCCTAATCAGAATAATTAAACTTGGACAAGTTGTAAGCAAAGCAACAGCAACTGTTATTTCTGCTTATACTCCAGAATTGGGACAGACCAATTAAAAGAAGGAATGCTTTTAGCATAATAGCATTCCTTTTTTGCTCTCTAGCAAGCCAATGTCAAATAGCATAAATGTCAAATAGCATAAAAGTGGCTTCATAAATTAAATCAAGTCCTATCCTTATTTAAGAATTTCAGAATACCAACATAACCACTCCTAATCATTATTATTCATAGTAACTGTTTGTCAAACTACCTTATCTCAGTTATTTTATAATTGCTTTCTATTTTATTTATAAAAATTATTATTGCATTTGGATGAGGACAGCTGTGGTGATGAATATGGAAGAGGTCAGCTGCATAAAGAAGTGCCAAGCTCTAATAGTGGAGGGAACTTGTGCAAGGAGTGGACCCTGGAAGACTTGGGACGAAGTGGTGAGAAAGGATCTTCAGACACTGGGCCTCACTAAAGAAATAACAAGGGACCAGGAGTTGTGATGATTTGCTGTACATGAGAAGACATGTCAAGCAAAGTAAAATCACAGTGATTCATACATACAAGCATCTCCCTTACACATGCCAGCACCATGTAAACTGCACTCATGTCGGTGCTGCCAGTGGCATGTAAAAAGTACCAAGTACACTCTAGAGTGATTAGTATCAAGAATGGCATGCTGCCATAGAAACCTTGCCACAACAGACAATTTGAGTCCAGACAGCTCCCTGGCTGGTCAGCTCCTGTCAAATCCTCCAACCCATGCCAGCATGGAAAATGGACATTAAATGATGGTGATGATCAAGCCTTAGATTGTCAACAGTTATCTAAGCTGTCACACGGTGGAATTGGGCCTGGGATCATGTGATTGTGAAGTAATATTTTTAACTACATGGCTATGATTTTGCCCATGTTCTGTATGTAATAATCTTCCAATGATAGAATTTTCAGCCATTTACTTCTCCTGAATCCACTGAATATCAGAATATTTAATCTTCAATTGTTTGCCTCTTTTCTTTAACCCTTTCGTTACCAATTCAGCTGAAACCGGCTCTGGCTCTGAGTACACATGTCTTGTTTTCATAAGTTTTGAATTAAAATCTTCCACCAAACCTTAGTCACAATTTATGTTCCTAACATTAGCTGAATGATAATTAAGTTATTTTACTAAATTCTTTGTTATATTTAAAGTGATTGAAAGAAACACAGAGCATCTCAAAATAAATACAGTAATGAAAGGGTTAATAATATTATCATTATACTTTCATATGTATGTAGATGTGTGTGATTGTGTGTGTAAAGGTGGGGTTGAGAATAGGTTGCAGATCCACTTATTTGCTTGTTCTAGGAACAAAAAGGAGCAGAGCCCCTTCTCAAATATGAATTGTGATGGAACCTGTTTGTCAACAGACTAATAAACTCTGTTATGTCCCATGTCAAGTGGCAAGAACATTTCTGATTGCATCTGGTTTTATCTAAGTATTCTCTCTATTTCCTTCTTGGGATAAAGATTTAGTAATTCTCCAAATAACAATTGAGGTCCCCTGAAAGATACCACCAGAAATATGAAGGCCTATTGTATGTAGGTGACCATAATTTTCAATCTGCACATGGCTGCTTGTGTGATAAAGATATCCTCATAGCAGATATTTTAGGAAACTTGCAAACTTTCTCTTAAATGTGTTTAATACTATGGGGTGCTGAAAAGTTCCTGGCCTTAAGTAAAAGAAAATACAGGAGGACCAGTTGATTATGATTTTTTATTCAACATATTCCCCTCTCAGATTCACACATTTATTGCAGTGGTTTTTCAATCTTTCTAAGTCCTGTAAAAGAACTTGGAAAATTGCACCTCCAACCAGGGCATTTGCAATACCCTTAAAGCCAGGAACTTTTCAGTATCCCCGTGTAGATACCAACCAAGTCTTTGTATTCTGTGTTTGCATGAGAAGAAAAGTGTATTGTAGTAGTGGTAAAATACACAAAAGGCATAGCATGGTGGTAAAGCAATAAATTTGAAATATGAGTATATCTATGTATTTATTATAGACCCAGTGATGAAGATGGATTTTAGAAGCAAGGGTGACACTAAGGTCTCCATGAGGCTGAGAAGAGGAGAAAGGGGTGTTAGACACTATAAGCCCCATATCCTAATGTGCTGAAAAGAAAAGGAATATTGTCCATCCTGCATATCTCACCCTTTCTATTTCTTGGTAGAAGCCTGATATAAGACGATGTGTCAGATACGTTTGCCTGAAAAATAATGAATTTATATTCTTTTACTGGTGTTTTTTTTCTTTTTCGCATTTAGGAAAGGTACTAAGCTTTCACTTTCTTACCTAAATTAATCCAGTTGCAGAGAAGGGAAAGAGAGAGAGAGAGAGAGAGAGACAGATAGACAGGCAGGCAGACAGATAGGCAGACAGACATGCAGACAGGGGTAGGAGAGAGAGCAAGAAAAATGCAGGAGTACTTAAAGAATGGACTGAATCTAGCTGGAATCTGATGAGTTGTTATGAAACTTACAAAACATTTGGCATGATTCCACACCACCTACAGAGCATATTAACCAGTTGTTTTGTTGTTTTCATTTTAAAGGCTTTACTAAAGGCAGGGAAAAGTGAAGAAAAAGTTGCAAATTATGTCTTGGTTGAAGAAGTTCAAAGTGGTTGGGAGAGAAAAGACCAGGAAAAGCCTTGTACTCAGAGAATTCTGGATATGTCTGAAAAACTACTAGCATCTCAAAATAAATGGAAGGGATCAGGCAAATTTATCCTTCGAAAAATGAGTGATGTAAGTATTTAATTTTTCTTCCCTCCCCTCTTTATTTTTTTCTTTATTCAATATATTTTTTGCAAACTGAGGTGGCATGCTGACTAACTGTTTGAAAGGTCAGTAGTTAATGTGTGTGTTTCATGTGCCTTGCCTGTTTTACAGGTACTGGCAATGATAGACTCCCATGTCAAAGTTGAAGACCTATTATTCTTTCCAGTGGTTTCCTATTACCTTCTGCTAGTTCATCTACAGTTTACTCTGCTTATCTTCTATTTTCCCAAGCTTATTCTTAAGGCACAGAGCCTATTTAAATCTTAAGCAAAAAGTCTAGTTCATGTTACATCAAGGTATGTTGATACACTGGAGGCCTGTGTGACTTATGCTAAGGAGCCAGCACTCCTCTGAGTCTTACGCCTTATCCACAAGACTATCTTCTGTTATTTGTCCCATAAATAGGGCCTTTGACAAGTATTTTTACCTTGAACAAGAGTGGACCTGGAAGTATTAATGATGAGGCTAGAGCTCCATAGAACCCCCTAATTCTTGAACTGGAGCCTCACTACCAGAAGCAGTTTAATGCCTCATTCTGGACTATATATGTAATATCCAACCACAAATACTATACTGTGTTCATAACCACAGTCCTTAATTAATATCAAGGTGTCAAAGACTGGTACAGTTCACTGCTGTAAGCAGTGATAGTACTAAATTATTGATGAATGTTTTTACAAACTTTCAATATTGATTTCAAATTCTTTCCTTAAATATAGCTAGAGACAGATCTACTCTACCAACTTATTTCATTCTTAAATACTGTATGTAATATATTTAGATTAAATTAAATATTGAGTTATGAGGTTTATTTAAAACTGAACTTACAGTCACATTAGGTTTGGGTATTTGTGTCAGCTCTTTGTGTTCTGAGTTCAAATCTCATCGAAGTCAACCCTGCCTTTCATTCTTTCAAGGTCGATAAAATAATGAGCTAGTCCAAGACAGTGTATTAGCAGAATTATTAGAGCCTTGAATGAGATTTTTCATGTTCTGAATCCTTAAGTAGTAGGCTTAGTCTGTTACCTGGTTTAACATCAACTCGTGGTCTTTCAGTACCATTAGTGGAGTTACAAGCATTCTCTGTTCCAAGCATTCAGGCCAAATTTTCAGTTTGAAGTTAACTTCTCCTTTGCCCCTACAAGCTACAGAGGCCTTAGGAAAAATAAACGGTCATGAACATAGTTTTTTGTTTCTTGACTATAACTATATGATGCAATCATCCATCGCTTGCAAGCAAGTGTGACTTGGTAGCATGTAGGTTCCTGTAGTTGTAACATAGACACCGCCTAAGCCCAATTACACCTGACCCAGCAGAACAACTAGAATGTGACAGTTAGCAGGAGTGGGGGATGCACCAACACCTAGCTGGTATTCATCACAGCTGAGTAGACTAAAGCAATATGAAATGAAATGCATATTCAAAGAAATAATACACTGTCTGGTTCAGGAATTGAGTCCAAGAACTAATGACCACGTGCCAAACACCTTAACCATAAGGCCAAAAGGAGAAATATCAATTAGTAGAAAGAGTAAGGTAACATAGAGTTTTTAGTTTTGTCCTACATCACTGTGTTGCATCAGGATTTAGTTTACTTTTCCTCTCACCACTTCAGTTGTTAATGAAAATACATGTACTAGTATATGCTAGTGGTATGGTTTCAAATGACTCAAAGTCGCCAGCTTTGAGAAGCTTCACCTTATATTTAGTCAAAGAATGACACTAAATGATCGTTTATTGCCTACAGGTAGGTGTAGCTTGGTAGAAAGAAAAGGGGTCAAAGAGGAAGAGAAAGTAGAACATTATGAGGATAAATGCACGACTGAGACAGGGGGTGATTAATGAGCTGCTAATGATGTGGTGCACCAGTTAGTTTGTCGGTGTTGGTCAGGATGACAACAATGATGGTGATTGATATATCAATGAAGACCAAGAGGTATAAAGGCAAAGCATGTATAACAATCACCTTTCACATCATATCTGCAGTCAAGTGGCATTAAAGGTTGACAACTCTCACCAGCCTAAGTGGAATCACATTATATTACATTCTGTCTTGCAAACACTGGGAATCTTGCAGCTGATACAAAAAGGTGTTGAGGTAAAAGTATTAAATATCTTGTTTTGTAGTTCAATACCAACAACATCATAGTTTTCCATGCTGGTATAAATTGTGATATAAAATCAATAACTTATATAAATTAATAAATACAAAAATATAATTCTTTCTGTTGCTTTTAGGACCCAAGTAGTCGTGCTTGGATGACCACCATGTTAACAAATGAACAAAAGGTAAATACATTCTCTTTTTAAATTCTAAATAATGAAATTATATATCAACTTAAATGTTTCCAAAACCTGTAAATGACTCAGCTTGGTTTCATAACATTAATCAGATGTTAAAATGAAAATCACCATGGATAGTATGTAATTGTTTTAAAGTTGGCATTTTTAGAAGATGACCTGCCTATTTTTGACAAGGTAGGTTTTGCCAAGAGATTCAATGCAGCACAAGCTAAAGATGTTGATGCTGATGTTGGATCTACTAGAAATAGTAACCTGATCTTCCTCAAATTAGACGCTATCATCTTTAAAAGAAAATGGAAGTGTATATTATATAACATAATCCTGATTACCCTATGTCTAGAAAGATACTTTAATCACAGCTGGAATGCCTTTGACCAGGGGTCAGCTTGGCTAGGCTTGACCTTGTTCTAAATAATAACAAGATAACACTTGTAAAATTGAACATAAGATTTAAGAAGTTATAGACCCTTCCATTTTTTATATCAAATGACTGTTATTGAAAGCTTCAGTAGCAGAAGGATAGGCTCAATCAGACTTATTACACATTACAGAGTGTCTTAACGAAATGTGTAATGACACTCATATTCATCTGTTATATCTTCACTTATTCAGCAACCACAATATCTTCAATAAGGTCAGTATTAGAATCATGTTAAAGCAGCATACAAGAAAAAAATTCTGTTGAATAGTTATTGATTTTTTTAAAGACCGTTGACACTCCTTGCCAAACAATTGTAATCAAATTGAAATCAAAATCACTTGTCTAAAATTTAATTCCACTAAACTGTTTCACCTTCTCTATCCTTAACATGAGCAAAAAAAAAATCTTTTATCTTGAAGAGGAAGAATAGATGAAGGAATTCTGTTATATTGAAATTGTAAGAAATTTTCTTTTTTCTTTTTTGTTTTAATATTTGCTTCCAGTTCTTAGAGTGAGTGGAGACATCAAGAAACATTAAAATCAATAACTGTTTTATGGAAAAATGAAAAGGAAATCTCTGATGAGAAGCTTTTATAGCAAGGCATGCCCTGGTGATTGAAGCAGTTAAATTTATAAGATAGGAAAACCTATTTTTTTAAACCCATTAAATTTTAAGAAAATCCTTGTGAATTTGGGAAGATTACAGTACAAAATACTGATGGATCATGAAGTTGGTCATGAATGGAACACATTTTTTTTTATGGAGCTGCTTGATTAGAATTGAACCTAGACTTGACAACATTACTTAACAAAATTCAACATTGACTACAAAAATCACAGCAAAAGAAATGGAAAATAAACTTTCTGAGAAACTATGTAATAGAAATATCTGAAAATATCAAATCTCATGAAATACCTAATTTCTGATGAGATTTAATTTATTCTGTATTTAATTTTCTGATTGCTTCTGTTTTTGTCTATCAGCTGATTTAAAGGTTTTTGAGGGAGAGAATTTTTTTTTTAGTATTCTTGGCAAGAAGTGGAGCATTAATACATGAATACATTTTGAGGCATCTATTTTCATTTTTTAATCACCTATCTATAAAGAAAAATGCCACATTCTTTTATAAATTAGAATTCCCGTGCATATCTTCTTTAAAAAGTTACAATGACTATGAAGGAAAAGTCAATTCAAATAAGTGACACTTTAAAGAGATAATAAATATTATTATAGTTAGAGGCAAAAGATTTTTTTTTTAGTCTGACCTTCTATGATTTCCATAATTGGTGGGAGGAAGAGAGGAAGTATTCCCAAACCAGACTTGACCCAAAATGTATACAGCAGAATGAATTCAGATAAATGTTCACAAGAAGCCAGATGGCAGAGTTAAACCATATGACAAAGTCTACCATCCAAGTATGCTATGGTGGGATTGCAAGTCAGGCTAAAAAGAGCCAGAACAAATGCAAGGCACCTGGTCCAATGTTATTACAATTTCACCAATTCACCACCCTGGATTGGTACTTCTATTTGTATATCAACCCTGAAAGAAAGGCAAAGTTATTCTTGGTGGGATATGAACTCAGAGCAGAAAGAGTCGGAACAAAATACAAGGTAAATCATCAGATGGGCCAAAGATTCTATCAATTCACCATTTGTTGCAGATATCCAGTCTGGATATCATAACAGAAATGACAAAGGTACACAACAAATGAAAGAATACTGTGTTGGAAAGAACCAGTCCAACTGTACAAGCATGGAAAGGCAGAATGACAATTATGATGATGACATATACAGTCACCACAGATATAGCATAGAGGGAATTATACATTATTTACATTTGATGGACATTTGTCCTCATCTTGTTAGTTGTTAACACGTTTCGGCTGATATACCTTCCAGCCTTCATCAGGTGTCTTGGGGAAATTTCGAATCTGGGTTCTCATTCCTAAGGTATTTTTTTATGTCATTATTATTATTATTATTATTATTCAAGTCACTGCTTGGAATCGAGCTCAAAATCTTGGGGTTAGTAGCCCATGATTCTGAGTTCAATTCCAAGCAGTGACCTGAATAATAATAATAATAATAATAATAATGTCATCAAAAAATACCTTAGGAATGAGAACCCAGGTTGGAAATTTCCCCAAGACACCTGATGAAGGCTGGAGGGTGTATCAGCTGTAACGTTGTGTTAACAACAAACAAGATGAGGACAAATATCTGTCAAATGTAAATAATGTAAATAATGTACATAATTCCTCATCTCTTAAATATAGAACTGTAGAGTGAATTCTAATCAGTGCTTAATTAATTAACTTAAATAAATCACTAAAATAACACTCTGCAAACTAAGCTAATCAATTAAGCAAGATCAGAATATTTAAACTGGCCATATCTGGCCCAAATAATTTATTGATTTTATGTTCAAACAGACCATGCCCAGCTTCTCAAACCTACCCTACAATGTCATTGTAAAATTACACAGTCACCTCATTGAAATCTCAAAGCTACAAGATAAATAATTCAAAACAATGTGAATGAAAAAGCATTATATTTGACAGAATAATCTGAAAGCTAAAAGGTTAATGACTATGTAGGCTTTATCTATATTTCTCTCTGTAGGAAGATCAAATGGTATTTTATCTCTGAAAAGCATCAAAGTTTGAAGCTGGTCAGTTAGATTAATTTCCTCTGTCTATGGAGAGAAACGAAGAAAATGTTTTGTCACATTAGTCACAAAACAGTGACAGCACCAATGTGTGTGCAAATAAAATAAATAATATAAAATAATAATAAAACAATAATAAAAAGAACTAAGCAACAAAATTACCTTATATCACTACAGATATAGATTAAAATATAATTCTATTTTCCTTTTGTATGCTTTACAGAATAAAATTAAAATTAACTTTATTTATAACTTAACTTAATTCCATTCATTTTTTGCATTTGCTTTGTTCTTTTTAGAAAAAAATGGACTCAACTGATGATGACTCAGCAGTTTGGGATTCAGAAGAGAATATGTTTTTAGTATGTGTATATAATGTCTCACCAGATCAGCCCTATACAGTATTTAAAGCGCCAGTATCTAGTACAGCTCAAGATATAATCACTCAGGTAGATGTTCACTCACAATTCTATACTTTTATTGTACTACAGCATTTTTAAGTTTCATAGTCTGAGTACGCTGTTCTCTAAACATTTCAGTGTGTAAGTTTCATACTTGGTCAGGATTATACCATTCCATTTCTCTGCATCAGCTGCTTGGTATCATTTATACATTTTACATTGTACACAGACAAAGCTGTGTGATTAATAAGTTTGCTTCTCAGCTATGCCATTTTGGGTTCAGTCCCCCTGTGCAGCTATTTAGGTAGGTGTTGTTTACTATAGCCCTAGGCAGCTCAAAGTCTTGTGAGTGGACTTGGTAGATGGAAACTGAAAGACACTCACCATGGAACATGGATCTTAAAGGATGATACTGATAATGATGTGTATGTATGTGTGTCTTTCTTTCATTCACTTGACATCATGTGATCATTTTAAATAAGCATCACCATCATGGAAACAGCATCATTTATTTCCAGTCTTCCATATTTCATAAATGAAATATTACTTTGCTTAGAAACAAGTATGGGTTGGTGAGTGGAAGGGTATCCAGCTGTAGGAAATCTGATTCAACTAATTCTGTCTGACCCATGCAATCTGTGAAAAACAAATGCTAAAATGATGACGATGTTTCCATGCTAGCATGGATTGCACACATAGACAATACAAATGTTTTACAGCCAAATGTCTTTTCTGTCCCTAACCCTTCCCTGTTTTGTCTTCAAAAGCACAGAGCTGGGAGATAATTTGTGACATCATATCACCATTTATTTAGCTTAAAGCATTCATCCGAAAGGATAAACTGCAATCATTGACATACACATTTATACAATGGGTTGTCATGCAGTTTCACATTTCAAATAAATTAATCACACATACATATATGTAGCTGTATAAAATAGAAAGAGGAAACTTAGAATAGTGATGGAGTAAGGTCTCAGATTCAAATAAATAAATAGCTATACATACATATGTACAATATGTATGACTAACAGTATTCAACAGAGTTTATTTACTCTTTTATTTGTTTCAGTCATTTGACTGGCCATGCTGGAGTACCGCCTTTAGTCGAGCAAATCGACCCCAGGACTTATTCTTTGGAAGCCTAGTACTTATTCTGTCAGTCTCTTTGCCGAACCGCTAAGTTATGGGGATGTAAACACACCAGCATCGGTTGTCAAACGATGTTAGGGGGACAAATACAGACACACAAACATATATATATACACACATATATACGACAGGCTTCTTTCAGTTTCCGTCTACCAAATCCACTCACAAGACTTTGGTCGGCCTGAGGCTATAGTAGAAGACACTTGCCCAAGGTGCCACGCAGTGGGACTGAACCATGAACCATGAGGTTCATAAGCAAGCTACTTACCACACAGCCACTCCTACACCTATTCAAAGTTATTTATTTCATCCATCTAAACAATGATTTATCTTGATGGCAGAATTAACTCATGAAGCGAAGAACTCAAGTGAATCTATGTCCTGGAAGACTTAGACTTAAATTTAAACACACACACACACACACACACACACACACACACACACACACACACACACACACACACACACACACACACACACACACACACACACACACACACACACAAATTGAAACCTATCTCGAACCATATTAGTATCACTAGTTTAAAAGGTCCTGCATAAGTCAACTGTACTATCACTACTTCAATCAGTTTATATATTTAAATCTTTACATACACATATTTCATGAATCTACCTCTAAACATTGCTTAAACATACAAATTTATTTTATTTCTTTATCCATTCTAGGCTATGATGAAATCTCGGCGCATCAATATGTGTGATCCACGGGATTTTGTTCTTGTACAAGAATTGGAAGTATTGTTCACATCAGACACAGCTAGCAGTCAGAGAAACAGTCGGACAGTACAGAAATGTGAACGGCACGTATTAAGCAATGAAGATAATGTATATCAAGCTCAAAATGAATGGAAAACATTTGGGAAATTCATTCTTCTGCACAGAAATAAAGTGGATGATGAATTTGAGTTATGTGTAAGTGTTTCCTGATAAAGAAATTTTGAATTTTATTGTCAAAACTTTCATTACAAATCAGTTATATAGGATCTTTTTTCTATTTCTCTTTGTTGATCTAGTTCCGATGATCACTGCTTGAGTAGAATTTAGTGTTTTACTCAAATGTGTCACATTTGTTTTTTTACAGTCTAGTGTATTTTTATTTTCTTTCTTTGTACATTCTAGTGAATTTTCATTTTTTTTAATGTATTAAAGTGCATAATCTTCTATTTCTACTTATTCAAATGCATTTTGTTTCCATTCTTTTGTGGGGGCTGTATTCTACAGTATTTTCTTCTCTCTGCATTATAATGCATTTCTTTGTCCTGTTGATCAGTTTAGTGTTTTTTTTTCATTTTGTATTATAGTGCACTTTCTTCTACCTCTGTGCATCTCATTCTTCGGTTCAAATCAGTACATTTCTTTCTTGCATTTCATTGTTGTTTAGACCAGCCCTCATAGAGTGAACTTATCATTAAAGGTGCTCTGTCCAATGTTTGAATGTTTATTTTTTAAGACAAAATAGAGTCTGTCTTGAAGATTTGGCTGCTATTTCTTGCATGTTGAATAACCATGTAAGAGGCCACTTCATTGGTTTGACATTTTGTTTGTTTGCTTGGTAGTAAATACCAGAATGAACTGGGCAAATTGGAGTCATAAGAGTGCTAGATAGAATGCCTAATGGTATCTATTCCCACTCTCTAGGCTCAAATCCCACTGACATCACCCTTACTTTTCATCCTTTATGGGCTTGATAAAAAAATAAAATAAGATATCACCCTAGGGCAGTAGACTGGTGGAACTGTAAGAAAATTGGACCAGATGCCTTGAGATATTTGTTCTGGTTCTTTGCATTTTAAGTTCATATCTGACCATGGTTTACCTAGATGCTAGATTTTACACCACCAGCTGGTACAATGTGAGCCCTTAGCACAGTCTACTCTGTTGCAGGCATTGGGCAAGGTGTTTTGGTTGAGGATACCTTTGCCACTCCTTCCCATCAGTCTCAGAGACTTTGTAAAGGACCATGGGCGCTGCCTTTGCTTTTGACTAAAGGATAAAGACCTCTTTGGTCATGAATGACCATGGGATTGCACCTAGAAAGTTAACCTCTGATGCACAAGTCTGGAAAAGGTTGTTTATGGAAGGCCAGCAGTCACCCATGCATACCGACCTCCCCTCCCCATACCACTCAAGTTATTCCAGGGAAAGGTAAAGACTGATACAGTTTGGTACCAGTGACATTGCAATTCATTTCTTCAGATGAATGAACTAGAGCAATGGGAAATAGAGTGTCTTGCTCAAGAACACAACACACAGCCAGTCCAAGAATCAAACTCACTACCTTAGGATTGTGAGCCCGACATTCTAACCACTCAGCTGTGCGCCTTCATTTCCCTAAAAGTTAGAACAAAAAGTGATCGCAGCTAAAATGCTTTTGATCTAGGTCAGTTGGATTTTGGATGACCTGTGGTTAAACAACAAGCAATTTTATATAGACATGCAACTAGGGCCAGCTTTATCGACCCTAATATTTTCATCAAGCAAACTCAATTTGTAAGTAACTTACTGCTTTTCTTGATTTTACCCAAGAGATTATATACTAACATTTTATTATTTCCTGTAACTAATTCTGTTGGTTTGGGGTAACGGCATATTCTTCCATTCATTTTCTTCTCTGACAACAAGACTGCCAACAAATTACATTTTCCACCACATCATTGTTTCTATGTAGCTTTCAATGCTCTCAACCTTAAATATTTTAACAACCTAACTATTGTTCTAAATGCAGAAAGCATTACTGAATACTTTATGCTCTTAACAATTTTAGTTTTTCTAAGTCGAAGAGCATACATCCTTGCAAATTTACTTAGTTATTCTCCTGTGACTATTTCATGAAGTACTGGGAAATCTTTGTTTTATTGCAAAGTTGTCTCCCATATATGATGAAGACATTAATACTAGTAAAAATCACATAAGATAGAAATTTCTGCTCTGTGTTTTTTTATTCACAGACACATATGTGAGCACACATATACATGTATATACATATACATACATAAATATGTACATATATTTACATAAATATATATACATACATAGTCATATATACTTATTTTAAACACACATATTCACATGCACACACACACACACACACACACATACAAGCATATACATGCATACATGTGTATATTCATGTATATATACACTCATACACACACATATATATAGACATACATACACATATACTTATATATACATATGCATTTATACGTACTTATATGTATTTATATAAACATATGTAGTATAGGTCATGATAGGGTTAAAAAGGAAATGGTTGTAATGTGCAACAAAGAAGATTGTGCTGTTATGGACATGTGATGCATATGGATGAAGGCAACTGTATAAAATGATGGAGTGAGTAGAAGAGGAAAACCTAGAAAGACATGGGATGAAGGGATGAAATGTTGAAGGATAATCTCAAGTCCTTGAATTTTATGAAGGAGATAATAAAGAAGCAAACTGACCAGAGAAATGCAATTCTCAAGAAACTGCCCAAATCAGTAAAACTAAGTTCTGGAAGTGCTGTGCATGTGTACATACAGTATATGCACAACTGATCCCTTCACTCAATTTCCTCCACAAAACATCCCCCATCACCCTCATCTCTCTAATTGCAGCTTTTCTTTGATATCACCAATCCTTCTCAGAGCTCAGAACCATTTTACTTGATATCCATCCTTCATCCTTATACTGTCCTCTTTCCCCACATTTTACAGTGATCATCCCCGATCCCCCACATTATCTCTCCTTTGCCACCATCATGTGTCTCTCACTCTTTCTATACCCCCTACTCTTGCACCCCACGCACTCTTCCAACCTACCAAATGACATATCATCTCTCTTGCATCATGATTTACTTCTAGTATTGTGTTGAATCAAAAGTTTTGCAATATTTGCTAACTTAATTGCTTTATTCATCAAGTTACAACAAAAGTAGCCTAATATTCAATGTAGAGGCCATCATGTTGTACTGCCTGAAGCCACTTTTATGCCAGTTCTTTGACACTACACTGATATCAACTCTTGTCCACTGAGGTGAAGATTTCCTTCACTGAAGCCTCTACCTCCTCTAGGTTGATAAAGCATCACAAGCACATGAAGTAAGCCATGGATCGGAACAAGTAATAATCCAAAGGAGTTAGGTTTGGACTACATGCTGGCTGTGGCATCAGTTCAATTCCTTGGAGTTTATTCCAGATCATTCAAGTGGTATAAAGTCCTGTGGTGTCTTGATGCAGAAGAGCTTGCTTTCTGTTAACCAATGCTGGGTATTTTAGCTACATAGTGGCATACATCCATGAGATACTGAGCTCACCTGATATTCTCTGAGTGTTATTCACCAGATTTACCCCTAAAGCTTGGAGTACAGCCTCAGAATCCACTTGCAACCCAAGCAAAATTTCTTGAACCATCTGGTTACTGTACTGTGATCAACTACGATTTCACTATATGCACATGTTTTTGGTTGCTTTCACATTGTTATGGCCCAGTTTGAACTCAAAAAGTATAAGTTTTCGAATTAGACTACATTGCATATTCATGTGTACAGTTTTTAAATCATACACAGAGTGAAGCAATGCACAACGTGTCAGCAACACCAACTACCACGGTACTACCAACCCCAGTGGATACCTTGCACAGCTTCAACTGCTTCGGTTCATGACATACATGACGCAAACTAGCAAGTATGCAAATATTGCAAAATTTTTGGCTCACCTCAATATCTGTAGGCGTGTTATTACTAACGAGTAATGAATAAAGATGCTGAATCGGGAATAAGTCAGAAATGAATAAGTTCAAAGATGGAAACAGAAAGCAGATATTGTAATGAATTAACAATTGTTTTGTGATTTGATTAAAAGAACTAAAAAAGTTTCCTTTTCTCAAAAATATATTAATGTTGGAATTTCAAAAATTTTTTTAATCGATTCTAGACTTAAAAAAAAAATTAGTTTAGTAAATTACTGATATATTTTTTCATTAATCATCTTGCTCCATTATATTTAGATGAGTCAGTGTCTAATATTGTTTATTATCATAAAATTTTTATAACTTCATGCTACCAACTATATGCACTTCGTATGATTTGTGTCTATAATTTATGAATGTATGTATTGATCACTAAATATCATTCTTACTAATCTTTTTCATTTTTGTCTCATCATCAACCATAAACTTCAAAAGTCTAACAAATATAAATCTAAGCTGTATGATACTCTATCAATGCATTCCACATTATGAGTGTTCTCTTACATCACAATGTGTGTGTGTGTGTGTGTGTGTGTGTGTGTGTGTATGTGAAAATAGGAAGTTGGAAAAATTCTTTTGTATTATTCCCCAATACACATGTTTCATTTGCTAAGAGGAATTACAGAATTGTACATGTTGGAGAAACATGTAAGAAATTTTCTATTAAAACTTCTTCAGTAATACAGAATTTACATTTGGATGAAACGTTTATATATAGTTCATAATCAGGAGTTGTATAGATAGTTAAGAGATAGAATAAATAGCAAACCTTGTAGTACAGAAAGGAAAGAGAGACACACACACACACACACACACACACACACACACACACACACACACACACACACACACATACTCAGACATCCACATATACGTACACACATACCCAAATATATATAAGAAAACATACGTACATACACAAACAGACATATATACAAATAGTGAGCATGTATACAAAATCACCTGCATATTCTTCAGGTTCTGGCTATATATAAATGAGAAACCCATTCTAAATTATCTCGCTGACATACTACGACGAAATCTCCAAGATGCAGATAAGATAGAGATTTTTATTTATTTACGGCCTCAAACATCTCATAATACCTTCGCGCTTTAGTTTGCCCTCTATTATTTATCTTGTTTCTCTCCATGAAATTCAATTGAATTCAGTTGTTGTCTTAAATTCATACTTATTCATTTTCTAAGCTTCCTAAATTCATGCTACGTTATATTCTAATCACATAGAATTCATTGCTCTTTTAAAAATTACGATTTATGCATTGTTGTCTCTCGAATATTTAAAATCTACAATTAAGAGCCC
>NC_068982.1:89500487-89501528 GCF_001194135.2 Octopus bimaculoides | reverse complement strand
GTGGGTGGCACATAAAAGACACCATTTCGAGCGTGGCCGTTTTCGTGCGGGTGACACGTAAAAGCACCCACTACACTCTCTGAGTGGTTGGCGTTAGGAAGGGCATCCAGCTGTAGAAACTCTGCCAAATCAGACTGGAGCCTGGTGTTGCCATCCGGTTTCACCAGTCCTCAGTCAAATCGTCCAACACATGCTAGCATGGAAGGCCGACGTTAAACGATGATGATGATGATTCAAATTCAAAGAGACATGAACAGATTTATGGATATATATACTTACATATATAAATGCATACAAACATACATATATAAACAAATGATGGCCGTCCACTTGTGACCGAGGAAGACCATTGCTCACCGTCAGGAACATTGTGCGCTCTAGGACTAACTTATATTTTGCATTTGCTGCTCCGTTGGTGGCTAATGAGCCCTGCATACACAACTGCAAACATTGCAGACCAAGCTCTCCCCATTCACTACACGAGCCGTGCACTTTTGCACAGCTCGCTTAAGTTCTTCACACAGGATATGTGCTCTCTCAAAGTGTCGATCCCCTCCTTAACCTGCTTCCTCCATCTGTGGCGATGACAGGCATTGTTCTCCCAGTCAGTGTCCTGCATATCACAGGCCTTTAATGAAGACTTGACACAGTCCTTAAATCGCAGCCTTGGTTTCTGCCGGAGTCTCCTTCCATTCACAAGTCTCCCATATAGCATCTGCTTAGGGATCTTGCTAGTCTTCATTCATAGAAGGTGTCCAGTCCAACGTAACCGGTGCTTGTGCACCATTGCCTCAAGTGCACCATTACCTCAATACTCAAGATATCAGCTATTCTCAGGGCCTGTGTGTCTGGAATTTTTGAGGTCCAGCCAACATTGAGAATGTGTCTGAAACATTTCTGATGAAAGCATTCAAGGACCCTTACCTGACGTTTTTAAAGAGTCCATGTCTCACATGAGTAGAGGAGCGATGTCAGTACACATGCACGGTACACAGCAACTTTTGTTTGCCTTGCGATGCCATGCTGGGACCAGACACAGGA
>NC_068982.1:89474935-89500477 GCF_001194135.2 Octopus bimaculoides | reverse complement strand
ACTTTTGTTTGCCTTGCGATGCCATGCTGGGACCAGACACAGGACTAAAGAGACCGGAAGGAATTAGTTGTTCTCTGCAACCTGAAAGATATTTCCTCATCCAGGAAGCAAGAACAGCTGAGTGTACTGCCCAGGTAGACCAACTTCAGAATTGTTCCTTCAACCAAGATAGTTGGTTTCACAAATGGATTTCCTGGTGCAGGCTGGAACATTACAACAGGCTAATGCTGAGTCCAAATGCCTTGCAAGAAGCAGAAATGCAATTCATGAGTATTTGCATGTCATCCACTGTATGAGTGACTAAGTCTCAGTCATCTGCATAAAGGAGGTCACGAATAATAGACTGGAGAACTTTTGAATTGGCAGCAAATCGGTGAAGATTAAAGAGGCGGCCAGAAGATCAATATCTGACATATATTCCCAGAGAGCTAACCTTAGCAAAAGCATGAGTAAAAGCAGCAGCAAAGTACGAAGAAAAGAGAGTTGGGGCAAGGATGTCACTCTGCTTGACACCATTCTCTACAGGAATGGGTCCCACCATGCCACCACCAACATTGACCCAAGCCTCCATCCCATCATGAAATGATTTAATTATAGATACAAAGTGATCCAGACATCCAAGTTTGCCAAGTATTTTCCATAGAAAGGCCCTATTTACAGTATCAAAGGCCTTTGTTAAATCAATGCATACCTGGACAAGATCCATATTCTGCTCATAGTACTTCTCCTGCATTTGACTTGCTGTGAAAATCATATCCATTGTCCCTCTACCAGATCGGAAGCCTCATTGAGATTCTGATAGGACATCATTTACGAGATACCCATTCAGACGGGTAAGAAGAATATTTGCCAGAACCTTGCCAGCAGCTGATAATAGAGCAATACCTCTGTAGTTACCACACATTGTTCTGGCTCCTTTTCCTTTGTATAGAGGAAGAATAATTGCATCCTTCTAGTCCTTAGGCATTGCACCCTTCTAGTCCTTAGGCATTGCACCATCCCTCCAGACTGCACTAATAAGTTCATGAAGGGACTGTGTGATGTAATTACCACCAAATTGCAAGACCTCAGCACAAATTGCATCCTTTCCAGGTGCCCTACCAAGATTCAATTTATTTATTGATGTCATTACTTCATCTCTTGAAGGTGAGGTGTTTAAAGAGCCAATGATGTCTTTGTTGCATAGTATCAATCACTGTTTTATCCACAACTGGCTTATGGTTTAGGAGTTCAGAGAAGAGTTCAATCCAGCGACCTGTGATTTCTGTTGATTTAGTAAACAGAGTGGAAGACTCCTTGGAAAGCAAAGGAGCTGATGTGGAGCTCTTAGGTCCATAAGCTTGCTTCATAAGATGGTAAAGCTTCTCGCTGTCATTTGCATCAGCAGCAGCCTGAACATCACGAGCAAGATCCTCCCACCAAGTGTTCTGCATCTTCCTGAGAGATCGCTGCAGTAGTGATTTTACACTGTTATTGTGGGCAAGTGCTAGACTTCGCTGCACAGTGGACAGTTCTCTGTGTAGCAATACACTGTGGGCATAGCGCTTTACCACCAATAGTCGCTGAATTTCAGCATCATTTTCAACAAACCAGTCTCTGTGCCTGGCAGTAACATACCCCAGTGTTTCATGGGATATGCTACACTGGGATATAAACAGATACATACATACATACATACATACAATCACTTGGATTTTTGACAAAATTGAATAAAAACTGAACATTTAGTTTTCAATCAAATTTATACTTTATCTTTTTTGTTTATCCTTGAATTTTGATACAAATTTCAATTTGTACATATTTCCAATATAATTTGAATGCTCACACCCTTAATTTATGCTTATGCAAATAGCAAACTGGAATTTAGAACAACAAAAATGTAAATAAAAACCTGCTACAAACATGAAACAGTTTTTTTTCTCTTTGTTAAAGCCATTTAACATTCTACTAATCTGTGTTTATCAGAGGATAATTTAATAACAACTGTATTTTCAGTTAAGGGATAACAGAAATTAGATATACCCTGTTGTCCTTTGAGAAAATAATTCAAGTAAATACTTCAACAGATTTAAGCCTTCTAGATTATCATGGAGAAAAAGAAAATATAAGAATAAAAAGAAATATAGCCCAAGTTGCACTACTTTGTATCAGATTGTAATTAATTCATGTCACATGTCTTATAACTGACCTTGTTTGTGTGTGTGTGTGTGTGTGTGTGTGTGTGTAGATGTGGGCATGCACAGACATGTGTGTGTATATATGTATCTCAGATGCAGGCACAGGTTTGTCTTTACTATTTTGTTCCATGTCTTCTTGGGTTTCCTTCTTTCACAGCTTCAATTCGCATTTAGTAACCTGTGCCCTTTTATGCAGCTGTCTTCATCCCTATGCATCACATTACCATACCATTGCAGTCTTCTCTCTAGCAAACTACATCTAATATCTTTCCTATACCCAATTTTACAACTCTGTGAGTTTTCATCTCAGCTATGACCGCCACAGATATAAATGTTCAATGATCTTTCATATTTTTCAGAAATGATTTCATGTGTACACAGATGATCTTTCACTTTATAGCAAACTTTTCTTTCTTTATTTATTTCTTTATTTATTTATTTTACATGCATAGGGTTCCAGGATTTATTAATAGTTTATAAAAACATATATAACTGTGTAGTTAAGAATTTTGCTTCATAACCATGTGTTTTAAAGTTTATTTCCACTGCATACCACTGTGAAAAGGAGCCTTCTTTGGTCTTGGGCTGACCAATGCCTTGTGAGTTGAAGTAGTAGATGAGAACTCTAAGAAGCTTGTAAGACACGTGTATGCATGTGTGTATGTGTGTGTGTGTGTGTGTGCTTCTGTCTTCTGTCTTTCCTTTATCTAAACGTTGATTGTATGCTGCATAGAAACAAGGTCTTAATATTCACCATGCACTCTGACAAAACCACACCCAGCTATTGTGTTGTTTATTGTTTGAAGGACTAGAGCAAATATTCTTTTCTACTCTAGGCACACAGCTTAAAATTTTGGGGGAGGGGGCCAGTCAATTAGATCGACCTTAGTATGCAACTGGTACTTAATTTATTGACCCTGAAAGGATGAAAGACAAAGTCGCCTTGGTGGAATATGAACTCAGAACGTAAAGACAGACGAAACACCACTAAGCGTTTTGCCTGGTGTGCTAATGTTTCTGCCAGCTTGCCACCTTGACTACAGCAAATATTACCTTATTTGGAAACAGGTGAGGGTTAGTATTAGGAAGTAAATAAACTGTAAAAATAAAAAGTGCCTCAATAGGTTTGATAAGTTTCATCTAATGAAAGCTGGTATGGAAATGTAAGTATTAAAATTATGATGATGATGATATTTCTTTTATTGCTGTTTCAGGATAATAAGAAAAAGAAGGGTTCCAACTATATGGGATCACTTTCTAGAGGAACAGCTAATATAGCTAAGAAAATTGGTTCTAAACGATCAGGTCGTGCAGCATCCTCATTTGATCATTCTTCTCTAAACAGTTCTGATGGTAAGTAATTCTTCCCTTACAAAAGAATGAGGTGCAAGACTGTGTAAAAAGGTAGGACGATTTGTTGTAGACACAAAATAGTAAACAACTGTCAACATAATGAGAAATCAATAACAATAATAAGAATTGAGGATTAGTCATTTAAGTATTTGATATGAAGACGATAAAAATGAAAGCATTACAATGTAGTGAGACACATTTATAAGGAAACAAAATAGCTTCACATAAAATTATTCTGTATTAGGTGTGAAAAGTGTACCATACAAATAAAACAGCGATATAGGACTTGTGCATTCATGCACAAACAGACACTCATGCATTTCTGTATCATAACTTCACATTAACATACATGACACTGAATACAGGGATCTTCAGTGGAATGGATATTAGCATAAAACCATGGTACAGACGTAAGAGCACTATATATGTATATATATTATATATATGTGTGTGTGTGTATACATACATATACATACATATAGATATACATACATATAGATATACATACATACATACATGTACACATATGTGTGCATGTACTATACTATAAGAATGGAAGTGTATACTAAACACTTTGATACTTTTTACAAGAACAGGGCACAACATTTGATATACATATACACGTACACATACATACATTTATTGGTGAGGAAGTGGCTACTGATTTAAAAATTCTGCTTCCCAAACTCATGATTTCAAGTTCAGTCCTACTGTATGGCACCTTGAGTGTCTTCCACTATAACCCCCAGACTGACCAAAGCCTTGTGAGTGGATTTGGTAGACAGAAACTGAAAGAAGTTCATCATGTGCATGTGTCTTGACATCAGGTGATTGTTATAAATGAATGCCATTCATTTCCAGTATACTGCAAAGGTATATCTGGCCATGAGGACATATTATCTGTCTTGGAACCAGATAAGGGTTGATGACAAGAAGAGTACCCAAATATAGAGAGTCTGCCTCAATAAACTCTATTTGACCCAATCTGTAAGCCAGAAAATGTAGCAGTCATATACATATATCAATAAAGTGAATATATTCATCAAAGTATACAGTATTGTAGATCCATTTCAGTCAAGATATTAGGTAATGAAATGAATACCAAAGACCGCTCTCATCAGACTGGCCAGTGTGAAAGAAAATGGTGACTGCTTTCCCTAGTGTATATTTTGATCAATATATAAACACACACACAAGGAAAGAGAGAGAGAGAGAGAGAAAGTCCTTAAAAATAGGGACAACTAGTCTAGAGGATCAGATGCCTTTAACCCTGAAAAATTTCCATTCTCCACTTTTGCCACCACACATACAGGTGGGATGGATCTTTCTACACACATCAATCTCTAAAATTTACTCTTAGAAGTGTTGGTGTGCTGTGAGAGAGAAAAAATTAAGATTTCAGGCAGTGTCACTTGAAACAATGGATTTTTTTTCCTTTTAGCTTCTTACAGCATACCTATTTATATCAACAAAAAGAAGTTTCTATGGGGTTGCTCAATCTAATAGAAATATTATGATCTTAGATACAATGTCTGAAAACCAAATGGTGGGGTGATCACAGCTAGAACGCCTTTCGATCTAAAGTCAGTTTGATCAGCAATAACCCAAGATTAAACAGCAATATGTTTTTAATTATTTCTGAAATGATTCATTGCAAGGAAAATCAGGTACTCTGTATTGAATAAGCACTAATTTTGTGACCCTACTGTTTAAGAAATAATGACAGTTATAGGTCCTTGAATAGCAGGATATTGGATTAAGTCTTAAGACTAAATATTGTGGAGGTCAGTTGAAAAACTTTCTAATTCATTCAGCTCTTTGTGTGAGGAACCATTTTGTAATAGTATTCAAGAATCTTTCAATATAACTTCACAGAACTCTTTTTTCCAATATAACATGTTTTCAATAAGTGGAATATTGTTAAATTCTTATTTGGAAATACAATTTTTTAAATCAAAATGCCTTGAATGCACTTTTTTAAAAAATTCCTTTTTAATACAAGTTACATTTTAATCAAATGTTCTTTTTAAACTATTTTCTTTTAAAGAACCATGAAAAATGCATATTATATTATTTATAAAAGGTTTTACTGATTTAATGTGACAGTTATAAATATTTCTTGCAAGTGGTTCCTTAAAGAACAAGAATTTTATTTCATGTTTGTATGTAACTTAATTTTATTCTCAAAGAGGGAATCTTTAAAAAAAAACAAATACAATTGATTTTAAGATTTTGACACCAAAAAACAAACAAGCACATTGAGTTAAGGATTCATTCAAATAATTAAATAATTGCATTTTACATGAAAAAAAAATCAATAATTGTTAATTCTTTTAATATTGTTGAACTGATAGAATCATTAACCCTCAGTCAAAATACCTAGTTGTGCTTAGTTGCAGTTCTTTACAGTCTCAGTTCAAATCCTGCTACAACCAACTTCACTTTATATCCTTATATAGTTGATAAAATAAAGCAGTTGCATTGCACAGGGGTTGATATATTCAACTGTATTCAATTTCAAATTTGAAGCCTTACTTCCATGTTAGAAAGTAATATTATTACTATACTTTTTACCAGTTTGTTAATAAAATCAGGAGTGGACAAAGGATAATGATCAAACTGCTTCAGGCTTTCTTAGCTGCCACTTCACAGTTCCAAGGTGTCTGTTATTCTTCCCTCAGGACTTATAACATTCTAAGTGATTATTTCTAACTGTGTGCAGGCTAAGGCAAGCCAAAGTAGACCCATGGCAAACTACTCAAACTATTGCCTATGTGTCTTATTACCCACCACTAATTTATTATCACTTTTACTCAAAAAGATCAGCAGCAACAGATTGCTGTTTGTGTATGTGACTGTGTATTATACTCACTATTTAATCATTGCTTTTATTTACAGGAATCCAAGAACCAAGATTAACACTGTTTATCATTTGGAAGCATACTTAACTTATTGTGCTTATTTAGACTTAGTGTCAAATGCTTAAGGTCTATATTCATATTCATTTAAAATTATTTAAAATTTTACTCAGAAAAAAAGTGTCTTACTTAGGAATACAATACCTTTTTTTTTACCTCCAATCCTTGTATCCTAATAAAAATTGGAATATGTCTTTTTCATTTGAATTCCCCAGCGACCATATGTGTTTCTAAGAATTGAAAATAATTAGAGTAGTTAATATGATCTGAAGTAAATGAAAAAAATTTAAGAGGATCATTCCTCTTTCTTGTAAGGTAAATTGCATTGATTATTTAATTTCTACATTATTCCAATTTCTTGCATAATTTTTAAATTAAAATTTTTTTTTTTTACTTATTTCTCTTTATTTTTTCTATTTTGCAGAATGTTTTTTCTCTCCTCTTTAGAATTCTCTATATTATTCACATATTTTAATTATTACTAATTGGTAAAATCTTAAACAATAATTCTTGAATTACAGTTATTTGGTGAGTGGTTTGATATGATGCTAGGACTCAAATAACTTGCAGCCTTGTAGAATCATTGTTTCCATTAAATGTACAGTGAAATATTTTGTGACATCTAATTTGTAACACACTTTTGGAGAAGGAGCATAGTTACTTATATCTGTCCCAATATTTTACATTGGTCTTATCAACTCAGGAATGACAAAAAGCAAAGTTGAACTTGATAACCTTTGAACCCTGAATATATGTTACAAGATTGCTGGCTTGAATTATGTATAGTTGACAGATTGGCAGAATTGTGAGGGTGTCAGATAGAATGCCTCAAGGTATGTCTTCCTGCACTCTGAGTTCAAATCTCACAAAGATCAATTTTACCTTTTATCCTCTTGGGGTCGGTAAAAGAGTACCAATGCAAGATGGCAGATTGACGGAATGCAAAAACATGAGATCAAATACCATACAGTATCTGTTTTGGTTCTTCGCCATAGTAAACTTAATTCATTACTTATTTTCATGCCACTACCTGGCACTTTAGGTCTTTTTAGCAGTTTCTACACTGCTGCAAACATTAGGCTAACTCTTCAATTTGAAGATACTGTCTTCTCTCCTCCCATCAGTTTCAGAAGCCCCGTGAAAGGGTCATGGGCACAGCCTTTTCTTCCTGACAAGTGGTTAAAAAAATTTTTTAAATGATAAATAATAATCTGAATGAACTCAGGACATGACTAAATGTCATATCACTTTCTCCATAACTCTACTGGCAGAATCATTAGCACACAGGGCAAAATGCTTAGTGGCTTTCATCTATCCTTATGTTCTCAGTTCAAATTCCACCGGGATTAACTTTGCCTTTCATCCTTTCAGGGTCGATAATATAAGTACTAGTTGAGTACCGGGCTTGATGTAATCAACTATCCCCTTGCCCCAAATTTCAGGCCTTGTACCTACAGTAGAAAGGATTATTATTATTATTATTATTATTATTATAACATGAGAATAAATTAAACATTGCAGTGCATGTGCCGTTTAATAGTTGCAATGACTCTACCAAGATGTAACTGTAGAACATTACCATTCATCATAAGCTTTTCCAACATAGTTGAAATCATGAAATATTCATGGCACAAAATGTACTAACTTAATGGAAAAAAAAAAAAAAAAAAAAAAAAAAAAAAAAAGAGTTGTTAGTAATATCCACTATTGATCTTATTCTTTGTATATAGCTATTAAGAATTTTACTATTGTTACAAAATATCCTAATGAGTCTCATAGAATTTTTGACAATAAAAAAAAAAGCTAGGGACTTCTTTGAAAGCATGTTTTTTTTACCATAGATAACAGATATGCTTTGTGTTCATGCCAATGCACACACACCAACACACACAGGCATATGCATACATGTGCACACACACACAGATACACACACACACAATAGTCTTGTTTTGCATACATTTTCATTAGCATGCTTTTGAAGGTTAGAATATATTCATGCACGGACAAACACACTTAAAAATGCACATGCTTACGCATACAGACATATGTATGCATACATACTCACAAACACAAAATACATATATGAACACACACATCAGTCCAAAGTTATATTTTGTAATATACTATTTTTCCATTGCTAGAGAAGGATAACATGTTAAAAAAGTCACACATTTGTTTGCTTTGGAAGAAATTATATCGACAATTCAACTTAGATAATCATAGGTTCTGTTCTCCTAGTTGTCATATAGACAGACTGAGGAAAGGAGAGTTATCTGCCTTGTCATTAAGCTTATTTTCTATTTCTTTAAGAACACTTCTACGTTTCATTTGTTTCATGCATGATTACATGAATTGAATGTTGCTGTAAATCTGGTTGCTTGTTTAGGTTTACTCTGCATATAGTGTATGCATATGGCACATGCAGTCTACTCAGCCAAAGTAAAGTAGTGCCAACCCAGGCAAAAACTATATAAATGTTAATTATCATGTATAAAAAGAAATGACTGCCAATTCTTTACCAAAATATTAATTTAATCTATGAAATTCAAGGTATAATTCAATAAATGAATATATTGATTCCAATAAGACATGATTTCTTTGTGCTTTTCAACCTCAGTGCATATATAAATATGTAATGATATTAAACCCACATACCTTTAATGAAATTTGAAAATAAATTTAACAGAGTAGCAACACAGCAAAATAATTTCTACTGCTTTTGTTCAGTGACATTACAGAGTGAGCAGTGTGTGCATATGTTTGCTTTTGGTAACTGAGTAAATTTTTAGACATTTCATGTGAGTGTATATAATAGAAATGATAAATAATGGTGTATGTGAGGGCATGTATGCAAATACAAATTTATCAAATGACAAATGTATATGTAATGTTATACATGCATAAGTATTTATGCTTGTGTATATAGTTGCAACTCAGTCAACTTTTTATTCTTCCAGTAGATGCATATACATAAGTGCTCATGCTCACACCACATGTGTACATGAGTTTCTTTATTTGTCTAGACATTATGGTACTTTATATATATATATATATATATATAATTATTTATATAAAGGTTTCAATACAATGTATTAAAGCGCTACTAATAGTTTCATATGTTTAGAAGACTCAAACATATTCTTCAAGCGCAAACCACATATCATAGTGAAGTAAAGAAATTGAATAATACAAGAAATGCGAAAAAACTAAGAAGGCAGCATACAGAAAATGCAGACAGTAAACAACAGAAAGCAGAAAACAGAAAATGAAAAATAGTACTAAAACTTCAAAAATAAAAAAGTAAAAGCTATTCTCCTTAGACCTATTCCTGACTGACTTGATATCTTTCCAGCCTTATTATTTAAGGTCTAAGGAGGAGAGTTCTTTTACCTTTTTACTTTCAATTTTTTACATTTTAGTTTCTGCTTTTCATTTTCCATTTTGTGTTTTCCATTGTTTGCTGTCTGCATTTTCTACATGCTGCCTTCTCAGTTTTTTTCGCATTTCTTGTATTATTCAATTTCTTTGGTTTGTTATGATATGTGGTTTGCACCTGGAAAATATGTTTGCATTTTCTCAACACATGAAACTATTAATAGCATTTTAATACATGTATTGTGACTTTTAAATAAATAATATTTATCTCTCACCAGATAAAGTACTTTTTTATTAAATTTTCTGTCACAGAGCAGTATATTATTTATATATATATATATATAATAGTTTAGTGATTTATTGAAACTAAATTTATTTCATAACCTGAGTTTCACACCACTGTCATCTTCAGGTGAGAAGATTCTTGCCTGAAGATTGCAGTGGCACAAAACTTTAGTCACAAGATAAAGCATCAGTTTCAGTAAACTATAGGCTCTACAACATGTATTGAGCACTCCCTCTTAGTTGTCTGATATTCATAAATCCTGTGTGTGTGTGTGTGTGTGTGCATATATATATATGAGTTGTAAATATTATTTGTTGCCAAAATATTTGTACATAATCTCCCATGACGAAAAGAACACATACACACATATATATTGAAGTTATACTTGCACAACAATGTCTTGATCTGAGACTGTAGTGAAACTGAAAAAATTATTTCGTAGAAAAGCCATTTAAAACATAAAGGCTGCTAAATGTATTCTTATATTTCTTTGGGTGTCAAATGAATTTCACGGTTTATGCACATTTTAAATGGCTAAAATGCCTCTTTCATGATGTAAATGCTTATATAAAATCATGCATACACAAATTAATGCATAAACCTTAAACATACGCAAATGCATGAACACTAATTTTCACGCAGCTATATATATGGTCCCACTAAGTTTTATGCATTTTATATATCATTATCATTATTGTTCTATATCTGCTTTCAACACTGAAATTGTTGTGCATATGTGCATTTTAATCCTCTCTCTCTTTCCCTTTCGATTCACTATTATGAAGCTCCTCCCACATCTCATAATTATTTTCATACTCTACCTTCTTTTTGGCATATCAAGAAACATTTTTTCTAATGTATACCTTCATTTTTAAGGGAATAAGATATGATCTTGAGGACATTTGGCTGGTATTTATAGCAGATCAACCTACTACATAGCAGTCCCTTTAGTTATTTCTGTTTAACCTTGGCAGCTTTGGCAGAATGACCAGGATAGACTGACAGAATATGTATTATATCAAGTACAACACGAATCAAAACAACCACATCTAATGTTTACATCTTTTATGTACAATTCCAATAATCAAACAACTGGTGACATTTGACTTTCAAAGAAATTTCTCTTGATGCTCCTGGTTGCTGATAAAATTGTTTTTATTTATCTAATCTTAGTAAAAAGTTTGTTTATTCAGTCTAATGTGGTCACACTTGGACTAGATTGCAACTCTAGCCATAGATGGTAGGACTGTTCATTTTGCTTTTAAGTTGTTAATTAACCTTGCTCATAATTCCAGATATGATCTTTCTGGAGAGGCAGAGATTCCAAAGCAGGCTATACTGAAGGTATGAGTGTACAATGCCTCACTGACTTGCGTTTGAAGTGTTTAATCATACTTTACAAGAACTCAGAAGGAAGACTAAAAGCATAGGTGAAGTAAGTCTTGCTCTCTGGCAATCTCAAGCAAACTCTGCCACTGCAAAGAGTACAACTGCTGATAAGTTGAGAACAACTTTTAAGGATACAGTTCTATATTTAAGAGATGAGGAATTATGTACATTATTTACATTTGACGGATATTTGTCCTTATCTTGTTTGTTGTTAATACAATGTTTCAGCTGATATACCCTCCAGCCTTCATCAGGTGTCTTGGGGAAATTTTGAACCTGAGTTCTCATTCCTAAGGTATTTTTCAATGTTGTTATTATTATTATTATGGGCATATGGCGTAGTGGTTAAGAGCACGGGCTACTAACCCCAAGATTCCGAGTTCGATTCCAGGCAGTGACCTGAATAATAATAATAATAATTATAATAACAACATCAAAAAATACATTAGGAATGAGAACCCAGGTTTGAAATTTTCCCAAGACACCTGATAAAGGCTGGAAGGTATATCAGCCGAAATATTGTGCTAACAACAAGCAAGATGAAGACAAATATCCATCAAATGTAAATAATGAACTTTTAAGGAATTGTATATTTGGAGAGGATCGGGAAAACTTTATCTTTCTACCAAAGTGAGTGCTACACTTCATAGAGATATTTTGGCAGCCAAATTTGCAAAATTTTCACTTCTATTTGGTGCAATAGTCAGTTACCTATTGATATTAGAGGAAAGATGTTAAAATACTAAGACATTATAAAACATCAACTCAGCTAAGAAATGCTATTAGAGGTGTATCCTGGTCTCTCACAAAATTGTAGAAACCCTTAATGCCACCACCATCCAACATAAAAAAATAGAGATAAACCTAGCACGCCTGTTCTACAAAGATGCATTTCTCCTTGCAACTTTATTCTTTATTATTTCTTTCCAGCCTTCTTCACATTTGTTTCCTCCCATATCCCAACTTTCACTACCAAAACAAATCTTATATTTCTCTATAGTCAAGTCCTCTGCTTGAAATTTCAGACCTTTCTCTTCTTCATGGCAGACTAATTTCAGTTTTCATTTTACATATATATTTTTTCTATGCTGGCATAGGTTAGATAGATACTTATTTGAAGTAGTATATTAAAAACCAGACGCCCATTTTGTGTCAATAATTTCCTATTTTACAAGAAAGGATTTTTTTTCACAAGTTAGGGTTTTAGTTATTCCACTGTCTTGAGAGACATTGGGAGTGTAAACATTTTTTTTCACTCAGACAATCTCATGCTAGAAGTGTAACTGACAACTCTCATGCAGAAACACACATAGAAACGAAGGCTTCTATAAAGTTCTTGCCAACCAATTTCACCCCAAGGAATTGGTCAAACCAATTCAATGGTAAAAGACACTTGCATAAGTTGCTGCACAGTTGAACAGAACCTAAAACTATATGGTTGCAAAGTGAAATTCTTAAGCACAGAGATATACCTGTGTCTATAATTTATTCCACTTAAATAACAAAGTACTTCATATGTGGAAAGATTACTGAAGCAGCAATAGAAGTAGAAAGTAGAAAGAGCATGTTTCAGAGCAAGAAGTTGTAGTATGTTGGTGAGAAAGTATTACCAATCAGATGAATGGTCCTTATCTTCTTTTCAATGTAATATAAGATGAAGATGTATGTTGCAGCTGTATGTACTGTCCCAAATATGTGAGCAGTTCTCCAATGTGGATTATATCTGAGCTGTAAACAGGGTCACTGACTAATCAGAACAATGAAATGTAATGTGTCTATTTGTATTTCCTACCAATTTATGTTGAGATTGGCTATAATTGAAAAAGAGAGAGGTAAAGAGAAAGAGAGACATGAAATCAGTTATTAGTTTCATTGATAATTTAATTCCATTCTGTTACTATTTAATGGAAAGCCTGTTCAATACTCATTTGTTGATATAATACATCAATTTTTTCATTTCTCCCTTCCCTTCCTTTTTCTCATTCTTTTTTCTTTCTTCATGATATTATTTATAATATTTTTATGTAATGAAGAAATATGTTTTAGAAAAAATGTTATCCACATTATCATCTTGCTAATCATCATCATTACAGTCAAACTATCCAAAACATTATGGTATTAATATAGCTATTACCAAAGTATTCTGTATCCTTAATACACGAATGGAAGAGTTTCATAAAAGTAATATACTGAGTTGGAAATTTTCTATTAACTGAGATTATCCTTGCAATCAGAAGCTCCCTTTCTCTTTCAAAACCATTCTAAAGGCATTTAAAACATAAAAGACAAGGAGATGACTTCATTAATATCCGCTAATCCCAGTTTTTGGAAAATAAAGACAATACAGTTAGGAAGGATCTTGTCCTTAAAGTCAACTGCTAAAAGGCAATGGACACATTTCTATCTTGTTGGGTAACCTCAGTAAAGGATAATAAAGTCAGTTGGCATGACATAAGTGATCAGTACAGAAACACATGCATGTATGCATACACGCACACACACACACACACACACTTGAAACTGAATTATATTTTTAAAATGTGTATAATAATGTATATACAAACTAGTAGACTCCATGGAATCTCCACAGAATGAAAAAAATTAAGAAATTTAAGAAAGAAAGGATGATTTACATTTTTATTGCATATAAATTTTATAGTGCTTGTGCAATAAATGAAAGAAAAATATACAATAACTACCTATACAATACTCAATACATATATTCATTAATATCTAATTCTGTTGAAACTGCAAGATCAATATATAATAGCATATTCCTTATTACACAATATTTTATCATAATTATTTTACATTGTAAACAATCATAGAGAATATACACAATGATTTCTTTTTTACATTATTAGTTTCAATTCCATTGCAAACTGAAAAAAAATAACACACATGGCTATCTTGCCAACTTATTTCACTTCCAGTCACCATATATTATGATTTAAAAATTTTCATCTGCTAAGCACTCTCTCTCTCTCTCTCTCTCTCTCTCTCTCTTTAACCATGTACTTCCCCTTATCAATTGGTTAATTTCTCTCTTTCTCTCTCTTCACCTCTGACTTCCACTGACCACATGGTTTAGTAGCTATCTGCTGCTTCACTCACTCTCACACTCCCTCTCTGTCAGTCTCACTCACTCCAAATCCCCCTCTTTCAAAAAACTAAGGCATAGTGTGTGAACAAGCAAACATTCAGAATTATAATATAGATGTGCTACGTACAATAATTTGTCAAAGAAAAGCTTCTCGAAAGGATATGTACAAAGTGCATTCAAGAAGTATCCAGCTTCATTTTTTCCCACCAAAACTAATGCCACATGGGCAAAATCCTTTGGGTGGGAGGTTTGCCATCTTTCTTGTGCATACTTGAAAATTTTCACACCAGTAGGCCACATCAGTTCTCAACTGTTATGCGTAGAGTACAGACATAGATGGCCCTAAATGGATTTTCATCTTTATGCAAGATGACCAAATTCATCAAGTAGAGACCATAAACCCATGTCTCATCAGCAGTGATGATGGTCTTAATGAAGTCTGAGCAATTTCTCTGCATGTCCTGCATGTCCTGAGCAATTTCTCTGCACAGTTTCTTCTGCTGTTCCATCAGCACCTTGGGGACAAATATTGCCAACACTCACAGCATGTACAAATCATCTGTTCAAATGGAATTCACTGATTGTGTGCCAATTCCCACCTTGTGAGCAGTTACTTGGATTATTACATGACAGTCTTTCATGGCTATTCACCAAACCTTCTCAATTAGCTCCACATTTCAGCTTGTGGGTGGCCTGCTTGAGTGTGCCTTGCTCTCCACTAAGCTGCAGCCATGTTTGAAGCAATTGTACCACTGTTTGATCTGAGTTTTTCCCATGGCATCATTACCAAATGTCTGCTCAATCTTCTGGATGGTTAGAGCTTGAGTATCACCGAGCTTTTGGCAAAGCTTGATGCAAAATCGCTGTTCAATTCATTTGAGAAAACAAAAATCCAATGCGCACACACTACATGTCTGTACTCGAGGCATAACATCCAGGAACTGATGCCACCTAGTAGAATGAAAATTTTTACACATGGGCAGGAAGGGTGGTGTCACCTTCAACCCAAAGGATTTTACCCACACAGTATTAGTTTTAGCAGGAAAAGTCAGATACATTTTGAATGCACTTTGTATGTAATAAAAAAAAAAAAAGATGTTGCTCAGAATGTTGTTGGCAGATTGTCAGACATGATGTTTTGACTTCATTTGATTTCCTGAGCAATGAACACTCCTGGTTATTCTGAAATAAACCAAAAAAATATTCATTTCAATACAAAAACATTCACTGATATGTGAAAAAAGCTCTCTATGCTAAAATTAAATTAGTATATGCACATAAACCTACATTAGATTAAAATATTGATATGCAAAACATATGTATACATAGAAGGCATTTTTCTCTTTTAAAAGAATTATCTGTGGTGATTGCAAGAGTAACAGTGCAGTGTGTTTTGATACCCTGAAGCTTTGACAGCAATGGTTTTAGATCCTTAGGCAGCTGCAGTTATTGGTAGCTGGAATATCAATCCCAATTTAAAATTAGGTCTCTTTCTTCAACGATAAATCTATGAGTAACTATAGCCTCCTCATCATAACTGCTGAACATTTGCTGGTCAATTTTTATTCTTATTCACATACGTAGCTCATGTCTCATGAATTAACAAAATATTTTGTAGAGCTTCACTAATTTTCCTTAATTAAATAAAAATCTTTGTTGATCTAACATCACCAAATGTTTTAGGATCAAATATCCATGTCTGTTCTTCGTTCCAATTTAGGTCATTTAGCAATGCCATTCTGGAAATTGCATTTTGTGCATGATAAAGATTTCAGTTGTTTATGTTTTTGTTTTGGAGCCATACTTGAGAATATATGTTGAAACTGAATAACTACATCATGGAAAAGCCATTTAATAAAAAGCTATTAAATTCACTTTAAATTTATGTCATGAGTTGTCCACTAAGTAACTGTTTCTGTTTTTGCCATTCTTTTATTGTTCATTCTATTGGTGGCTTCTCAAATGACTAGCAGTATCTGTATTCATATTTTTTAGCATATTCTATCAAATATCAATAAGAAAACTTTGTAAATCCACCACATCAGGTGACGTTTCCACCTTACTCAAAGTCAAAATTGACTTGATACTCAATCTTTTGTGCTGTCACCAAGAGTAAACTTCACTCTACAACAAAGCTGGGCATTTTGTTTCTTTTATGACAGAACAAAAAAATTAAATTATCTGAACCATGCTGCTACACATGAGTTTAATGACTAAATATATTCTTTTTCTAAATTTTAACTTTAAAATATTTTTGTTTTCAAAACTTACCATGTGAATAAGTGCCAGTCATTTTTTAAATCATCAGTGCATTACAATGTCAAAAAGGTTGTCAACTACAGACCAGTAGCAACTAACTTTGGTAGAGCGGTAACATTTTTCTTTTTTTTTTTTTGTGGTGGGGAGTGACAGTAGTTAATAAAAAATCAACTCATACAACTAATTTTGTCAATCCTGCAAAACAGAAGATAATTTTGTTGTTTAGCCGGCCCCGATTTACTAGATCTATGATCAAGTTGTTCCAGCCATAAGCACCTTGTCTTTATTTCTTTCAGATATTCAAGAATGTATTATCAAATATGTCCTTTATCTTTTAAAATGCTGGATGTAATTTGATAGAGATGTGGCTTCTATTTCTAGCAAGCTGAATGACCACATAGAGACTTACACACAAAGCAGAAAAAAACATGAGCATAAAAACAACTGAATTCAAAAGCCTAAAGAAAAATAACAAAATATTGCATGTTCTTTTCTCTACCATTCATGTAAATCTGCCACTTTTACAGTAAAACAACATTTTCCCAGACTAGCAGCATACAAGATGTGGGAGGAAACAAGGAATTGAATCAGAATCATATTTTATCAAACATGAAAGAAAGTGAAGCAAAGCTGAACTTGGCAAGAATTTGAACTCACAGTATAAAGGGACATAACTAAATACCATAAGGCATTTAGTACCACTCTTTACCAGTTCTTCCACCCTATGGCCTTTACTAATATATCCTAATATATCCTAATAACATAGGCACAAGGCCACACATTTTGAGAAAGGAAAAGTTAATTATACCAATTTCAGTACTTGACTGGTACTTATTTTATCACCCCTGGGAAAATGGGCAGCAAAGTAAGCTTGGTGGGATTGGAATACAGATTGTAAGTGAACACAGTAAAGTTCAATGTTCTGACAATTCTGCCATCAACCACCATGTATAGTAAATATATAAATGAAAGGATATTAGCCAGCTTCTTAGGAAATTAAATTATTTATACTTTTAGCATGATCATGTCTTTCATTGCATGGGGCTTTGATCTTATTCATGACTATTCATCATTATGACACACAAGCTACGTGATCTGCTTTGGGTTTTTGCTTTTTTATATTTTGTTTTTATTTTTCAAATCATTGTTTGTTTATTGTCTTATTGATTGATTTATTGATATAATCACTAACGTTTGACAGAAAAGAACAAGCCTGTTATTACAAGGTTAATGTTTATAATAACTGACATTATTTTATATAGAAAAATAATCTCCAGTTTATTCATCCATTTTGCTTGATATATTATTTTAGATAATTACATATACATATTAATATTCAATTTCTTTTTATATTCTACAGAATCTCTTCAGAAAATAACTCGATGGCCATCCCCTTGTACAGGTGATGGGAGCAATTTTGGCGGTGCTGCTGAACTCAGTGGGAGTGGTTCCTCTTTAGAGAAGCGTTCAAGCCATTCTGTTTCCCGCTTCAAAAAGATCTCCAACAAACTCAACTTGAAATTTAAATGAAAGCTTCATCTAGAATACAAAAATCCCAACTATGATAACAGAGACAAAGCTGATGGTGATGACTGCGATGGAGATGTCAAAGATGATGGTGAAAATGTCGCTGATTATGATTAATGACAATGAAATTGATGAATACATAACAATAATAATGGCTTCATTAAAAGGAGACATTTCAAAGTATATTTCCCAATATATTGTCACAGACATACCAGCTTGTATTTATTTTGATTTCATCTACATGTACATACAGAGATACATACATGCATATATGTTGATGGATGTGTGCAAGTGTGTTTATGTATATGTGTGTAATGTCTAAACAAGTTGGTACGCATTACTAATCCTATGCAAAGGAAGTGGTTTATTTCCCACAAATACACCAATGCTACTACTACTAATACTACTTAGTAAGAGTAGCAGTATGACTACTATAAATACTACTATTAGTACAATTATTGTTACTAACCACAACCATTACTATGACCAACAGAAACACAAGTTCCACCACCAGATTTTTGTCTTCAGTTGTGGTCATTTTCATATAGCTAAAATTGGAAAAAAAATAATAATAATAAAAATCAGAAAAAAAAAAAAATTTTTCTTTACTAATGTTCAAAAACACGTTGAAATGTTATTAATAAAGTGAATATAATTTTTTTTCAAATTTTCCACCTAAAATGAACAATACTACTAAAAGCTGTTCAGTGGGAAAATGGTGTGCTAAATCCATTCCATGAAATCATGTAAATCATGAGAAAGAAATGAAGAGACTGTGGATATTGTTTGATATTCAGATAATCCAGTGAACTGCACAGAGTAACAGGGGTTAAAGATAATATATGTGCAGTGATAATGAACATTATTTGTTACATGGGAAAGAGCTAAAATAATATATTGTGTGTGTGTGTGTATTTATATATATACACATGCACACATACAATAAATCATATATATATATATATATATATATATATATATATATATACATACATGTGTATGCACATATATATACATGTTTATGTGCATATATATATGTATTTATATATAATGT
Source organism: Octopus bimaculoides (assembly GCF_001194135.2). NCBI lineage: Eukaryota > Metazoa > Mollusca > Cephalopoda > Octopoda > Octopodidae > Octopus > Octopus bimaculoides. The sequence continues at coordinate 89,481,036 of NC_068982.1, read as the reverse complement.
ACATGGATGTGAACATGTGTATGTGTGTATACTATATATATATATGCATTACATATATATGTATATATACATACATACATACATACATACAAGCACACACATAAAAACACAGCTCATTGTAAATAATTTATATGTACACATGATAAATGCATATATGATATATCAGTATTAGCTAGAAATATATCAATAATTATGGTTTTTCTTATGAATATATGTGTATTCATATATTTGTATGTTCGTTTGTATATCTATCTCTATATATACACACATAAGGCATTGTTTTGTATATATACATATATATATAACAAGCACATACATATCTGCATATACATGCACACAGACACACACATTTTGCATATTGCATGAAACAAAAGAAAAATGAAAGCTAAAGAAAACAAAAATAGAACAAAATTGACAGCTGTTTGCAAAAACAAAAATCATGTAAATGTACTTACCTTTTAACTATTTTTAAAAGTAATCCATTACTATCAATATTGATCTTTTCAAATCACCCGTATAGAACCAAGTGAAATGATTTTTATTTTGTTTTATTCTATCTATTTTTTTTTTTCTGATTGCAACAAAGCTCATTGGAACCACCATACTCAGCCACATACACCATAACAGCTACACAGCAATATATATAAATAAACCCTAAATATATATATTGATCTTATCTAAATTTTTAAGAATATATAGAAACCAAATTTCTTGGATTTTATTGATAAAATCAATAAATTTATTTGTGTTAATATCAAGAAATTAAATCAAACGAAATTAAATTATTAATGATGTATGTGAAAGAGTCTGCCAACTAACTGGTGTTTACTGACAAATAATAGAATGCTGGCTCTTCTGGAATATCTAATTAAGTATGGCATGTAGCTAGAAAAATATCCATCTGTTGTATTTCTAGCATTATACATGTGTGTCTTCATAAAGGTATTCCCAGGGTCCATCATCAATATTTACAGAGTGCTCAATTTAAATGGTGATGATAATGATCATGATGAGATATAATGATGAAAATAAAGGGTTCTCATATTGAATCAAGGCCACATATTTGTAGCAGAAGGGGTATAGGAAATTGAATGATCTGATCTCCCACTACCACTCCAGTTCATGTTTCATATATATTTTTAATCAAATGTCAAAGAATTACAAAGTCATCCTCAACGGGATTTGAACTCAGAAAATAAGGGCAAAATTAAATACTTTAAGGCATTTAGTCTGGTGCTTTACCATTTCTGCTACTGCCATAATCATTTAAAATTAAGAGAAATAATATAAATAATTATGAAAGTTATAAAAACTATTTTTACTTTTAACTATTTTTGTTTTGCCTATTCCTTTCATATCAATAATATCTTTAATAAAGATAAAAATTTATTGTTTAAATTAGGTTTGGAGTACAGTAGATTAAATCAAATCTAGTACATTATTAATGGTTATTTTATCAACCCTTGACAGATGAAATGTAAAAGTCACTTTGGGAGGATTTGAACTCTGAACAATTAATGACAAAATAATACCATTAAGTCAAAGCAGAGAATGACAATAGATTATATTTGGTCTTGTGCTTTACTGTTTCCACCATTCCTATAATTATGTTAGTAATAGTAACAATGATAATGCTAATAAATTAAATGGAGGTAGACATAAACTGTCACCCAGTTTAACACCATCACATGGTTCTAGGGTTCAATCTCGTTGTACTGCACCTTGAGCAGGTATTTGCTATAGTAGGTCCAGGCTGATTAATACCTTGTAAATGGAAATTTGATTGCTGGAAACTTTGCTGAAGCTCAGTGTGTGTGTGTGTGTGTGTGTTTATGTTTTGCAACCTAGTGGCTGCACAAATAGAAATTGATAAGATAAATACCAGACTGAAATAATGTACCAGATTTGATACAAACTCTTGTAGGTAGTCCCCCAACATAGCCACAGTCCAATGAACAAAGCCATTAAAAAATAATGGCATAAAAAGAATATTGCAAAACTTTTATTTCTAAAGATTCAGTTTATATTCTTATCTAATTAACAACTTTTAAAAATGATAATATTAGCTGCTTGTGATATAGTTTATGCCCCTTAAAATGTGAAATGCATTTTATTTTGGTAATATAATATATAGTTGGAATGAACCCATAGGAATAAGAGGTAAGATCTCAATGTGTGACATCATTTCAATTTCCATTTGAAAATAATTCACCTCACTGGCACTGCTTATGTCCTAAAAAGACCCTTGCCTTCACATCAAACTACCCCGCTCCTTGTTCTCCCTACCCCCACCCTCCATCCTTGAGGCCTTGAGTTTGTTTACAATGTCAATATTGAATCTAGTTGAAATTAACCATCACGTTTGCTGCCTGCTTTATATCAACATCTTTCCCTTGGATTTCATCCCCTGCACTTTTTTTCTGCAGCTGTCAACTTGGAACTGTCCAAAAAGAATGTTATTGGCTTGATGTCATTGGTTGTGGAGGTCTGCAATGATCATGGGAACAGTTCCTTCCTTCAGACCAAAACTAATAAGAAACACAAAAAAAAACCCAAAAAAAATATACAAACAAAGGGTTTACAAAATAAGACGAACCTGAATAAATATAACTCTGGACTTTGAATAGTTATAAAATAATGTTTCAAGAAATATAAGCTAGCTTCCATCCTTGAGATATGTGCTACATTCTTTTCACTGCTGAGTGGATAGTGTTAAGAATGGTATCAAGCTGTAGCAAGTCATTTCAATAAAGCGAAAATCTCAAAAACCTTTCAAAATCTATTCCAACCATAACATGGAAAAATGGAAAGAAAATAAATAAGGGTTTCGTTTAGCTTGCTGTACATTAATAATTTGATAAGGTTTCTAAGAAACTTTTTAATATAAATGTCCCTTTTCAGACAGAAGATTTTATTGAAAGTAAATTGATAGACCTCTTTCATGCTAATTAACCAGTAGTGGCATATATAGATTCTGCTCTTATGTAAAAGACATCAAAAGAACTGTGACAGCTTGTCATGGCACATCTTTATTAATAAAGTCCCTGCTTCTTTGACTGGCTAATGTTAAAGATAGAACTTGTAAGTCTAATTATACTAGTCTTTGTATATAATATCAGATGCTTCCCAACAGATGAAAGATGGAGCTATTAATTGCATTAGCATAAATTGTCTCTTCTAAGAGTTGGAAGCTAATAACTGATTTACTTATACGTAGGCAAAAAACTGATTCCAGAGTAAGGTAGCATGCACATTGTTTTGGAGACCTTCTTTGAATGTATCTTCCATAACTAATTTAAATGGCATTTAATATAAATAATTCACTGACTAAATTGGTATGTGAAATACAATCAATATTTTGCATGTGTCCTTCAAGTTGTTATTTGCTTTATCTGCAAATAGTTCCTTTCTGAACATAATTTCTGCTGTAAATGTCATATATCAACTAAGATTGTTTGTTGTATCTGTAGCAAGTGAAGCTCTGAGCTTACACTGTTCCAACTGCATTGTCTTGTGATATATTCTTATATTAATTTCATGTAGTTTAAAACTTGCAGAGATTTTGGGCCACCTAGGCTTCAGACTTTAGGTTTCCAATTCTTTTATTTTCATTTTACTGCTTTCGATCATTGGACTGCAGCCATGCAGTAGTGGCACCACACTAAAGGGTTTTAATCATTTATATCACTCCTAATTTGTTGTATTTCACTTTTCCCATAAAATAAAAATGACTAAATGGGCAGTGACAAAGGGAGATAATTAGATATTTAAAATAATCATGGAATTCGAGAGCTTATAAGTATCCATCTAATTCCTTATGATCAAGGGCAGATTCAAGATCCCATTCAGATGGATCCATTATATTTATTTGCAATAGTTTTACAGAATATGTACTATTAAAATTATCTCAAGCTACCAATGGAATATATATGAACAAAAGCTAATGAATTTAGCTCTATTTCTCATTATTGTGATAGAGAGCTACATCAGCTTGCAATGAAGGCTGTGAAGGCACAAGAAGTAAAACTGTTTAGATTGCCAAACCAAAAAGTTATATACCATTGTGAGAAAGTATAAATACTAAAAATAACTCTTATTTGCACTTCTAATCATAATCATATAAAAAAAAGTTTGTAAGTAAATAAAATGAAACAGAATTTTAACTTATAAGTTTGGCTTTTGCTTTAAAATAATTAGTAATGAAGTCACTAACATACTTCACACTATGAGCCACAAAATTTAAATTGAAATAACATCTATATTGAAAGGAACAAAAATCATCTACACGATCAACTCTGATAAAGATAGAAAAGGAAGACAACCACTGGAATTTAAATTAATTAAAAATACAATGCAGTGGGAAGCGTGTCTGATCTTTTGACAGTATGGTGACAACTCCGGACATGTTTCAGTCATATTAGGCCTCATTAGTGAAGCATAGTCTAATCATTTGAAAATAATTGAACGTATGTTTGTGTGAGTAAAATCAAAAAAAGGATGTCTATGTAAACTAAAGAACAATGCTTAGTCTAGATGCAAAACATTCACACTGAATCCTTATGACACTATAAATGAATTTGACTTTTTAAAGTATTTTGAATCTCCAATTATCTAAATAAGAATAAGAACACACACAAATACCCAAAGACACAAATAGGTTTTCATATACACAAACATACTCTCTCCTCTTTTTCCTCACTCTTAAACTCAATCTTTCATAAATATGAGAATAAAAGACATAAAAGAGGGAAAGGATTTTTTTTATGGGTGGTATGGTTAGAGGTCAGCTCCTAGCAAGTTGAGTCGACAAAATCAGTTTCAGTTCCTGATAGAAGCCATTCCTATTTCATTTATGCTGCATTTATGATCATAACATACCCTCATCTTATCCTACACATTTTGTGGTCTTCAACTTACATAAGCCAAAAGCTACAAAGAAACTAAAAGTGAATGATTTAGAAAATTTTACAATATCTGGTATGTATTAGAAATATTTAATGAGATGGTGAAAGGGAAGATCAAATAAACATATACAACAAAAACTAACAAAAACTCAAAAAATGTGAAAAAAATTAAACAAAATATTTTAAAAATGCATAAAAAAAGAATGGAAGAATTTTGGTAAAAAACAAGAAATATAAAAAACAATTCAGTCCCTTGAAAAGCAGCCTTATTTTCAAGTACATCCAAACAAGAAATAAATTTTGTGGCATAAATAACAGACAATTTTTTTCATCACATAAAAATAAAAAATTAAATTTAAAAAAAAAATCAAAAAAATATTGAATATTTTTTTTATCTCTAAATAAACTTTTTTTGAGAAGAAAAAACTTTTAAAAATCATCAAAATTTGGAAGTAATATTATTATTCAACTATTTATAATGTTTCATCTTATTTCTATCAAAATGTTTGCAGTCAGAAAAGCGAACCTGAGATTTTGTCAAATCAATCGTTTCATAAAACAATTTTTTATCTGCCTTTTGTATGATGATGATGACGATGATGAAGATGATTATGTTGTTGTTGATGATGTTGTTGTTGTTGTTGTTACTCTTGTTAATATATTGACAATATGTACAAAGTACTATAGGGAACACAAGACTGAAAATTAATATATATATATTCATATATATATATGTATGTGTAATATATGTGTGTGTATGTATACATATATATATGTGTGTGTGTGTATCTAATTTAGCAATGATGTGTAAACACAAGATCTATTTTCTCCATTTTTTGAGATGATATTTATATGCATGCACACACCAGTGTGCATGACTGATGAAGAGTATGTATATAAGTGTACAGCTATGCACACACACACACACATGCACACACAATATATATATGTATATACACGTATATATTATATATATATATATATATATATATATATACATATATATATGTATGCACACATACATACACATGTGTGTACTTGCTTTCACATATGTATGTATACATGTATGTACGTATGTATATATTATTATATACACACATATGTGCATACACCCATACGTGCACACTCATATATATAATGTATGCAACTGGAAAATAATTGTTATCATATGGTCATAATATTATTTATATACATATA
>NC_068982.1:89473839-89474925 GCF_001194135.2 Octopus bimaculoides | reverse complement strand
TTCTAAATGTGCAGACTACACCAGAAATATTTTCTCTTAAATTATTAATACAAAATTATTACAATAAAAATACTTGACAATTTACTTCCTTTCTTTAAAGGTTCACTCATATATATGCAATCTGGATGAAGGTGACAAATTTATTAGAATAGTAGACAAAACTGCCACACATCATTTGATTTCATCTCATCTACATTCTGAGTTCAACTCCTACTCGTAATAGTCTTATCTTTTGCCCTTCTAAGGTCAATATAGAAAACAGAAGTCAAGAACTGGTGGATGATGTAATCAACTGATCTTTTCTTATAATTTCTGGAAACCTATATATATATATATATATATAGCATGGTGCTTGGCATTGTAGTTAGATGTTGGGTTCACAGAGCTGAAAATGAGTACCAACACCATTATCTGGGGGTTAACTTGCATTGAACTGGGTCGTGTGCAAGAGAATCTTGTAATCTCAGTTACCAAAACACTTGGAAAATGTGGATAAGCTCTGGTTTTATGAGTCTGTAGGTCAAAGCAGTATATATATATATATATATATATATATATATAAGCTTAAAAGCCACACTCCGTGTGGACTTTTAAGCTAACTCCTGAAGAGGGTTAATTGACCCTGCAGCCCAAAACTAAAGACAGCTAAATAGTATGACTATAATACGTTTATAATGACTATATACCCTGGTGGTGTTTAATCAGAGATTAAGGATGGATGAGAATTAATTCTGTAATGCAATCATTCTATTGTTCCAATCCCAAGTTGAATTCCAGCTGTTGGCCAATTTGTCCCAAAGTTCTTATCTTGATGTAAAATTAACATAGCGAATGTCGTTATCTCTCACTTGATCTCTGATCTGACGTCATCTAACACCAACTAAGATGGCAAGAATCAGCCAAGCTTTACCTGCTAGAAATAGCAACCCAAATGCTTTTAAATCACATCCCAATGCTGGATGTTCAAGAACAAAAGGAAGAACAGATTTTCAATCCCGGGATCAGCCTGATTCCAAAATGGTATATGTCTATGTAGAGCAAATGTAGACTGAGATACAGGGGTCCCAGATGGACAGACAGAATTTT
>NC_068982.1:89470434-89473829 GCF_001194135.2 Octopus bimaculoides | reverse complement strand
ATATATATATATATATATATATATATATATATATAGAGAGAGAGAGAGAGAGAGATAAAACTTACTTGGAAATAGAAGCGTGGCATTCAATCATATAATATAAATAATATGTATATACATATATGCATATATAAATACCTATATGTACATACCTACATGTATATGTATATATACATGCATATTTAGGTACAGGAAATCAAAAAGACATGAACAAAATGAAAAACAAGAACATTAAAAAGCAAAAACATAGAAAACAAACTTTGGGGGGGGGGACAACGAAAGAAACAAATAGAGAAACGAGACATGCAACATAAAGAACAATCCCTTCATCAGTTGTCCCCTGTTTTATCTACTCTGTGTTTCGAATGTAGGGACAAGATGCGACTTTGTTAAAAGAGTCCTTCCCGCACAGCAAATTAAATAAAGTTTGGAATTTTTGTGGAGGGTTAAAGTGCTAACAAAAACAGGACAGTAAGAACAAAACAGTAAAAACAAATGTCGAGAGCTGTTAAGCCATAATGAGGTGAAGTAGTGAACGCTGGAGAAAGGAGCTATGATGAGAGACAGGCAAAAGTAGGTCTTATCTCTTGTGAAGCGAGAGGAAAAGTAACAACAACACTGAATGCCACACTTTTCTACAAGCAATTGCAGATGTAAACAAATACATGCACATTATTCTTTCAGTCTCAAACCACCAAATTCATTTTTAAGGCTTTTCTCAGCCTGAAGATAGTAAGAGACACTTGTAGTGCAGTGTAATGGAACTGAACGCAAAAGCATGTGGCTGGGAAAGGCTTTTTTAAGTCTTGTTGACAACCTTTCTAGAAATGCTGTCTTACTGAAACCCCTGATCATAGACAGGGTTAAATTTGCTTCAATGGGCAGAGAATTTCTTTAGGCATTTTATCAAGACACCATTATGAAACCTGACAACCTACATAGAGATGGTATTTTGATAACAATAAAAAAGCAGTAACTGTTTGCATATGAGTGCATTATGTCAGACTAAATAACTGCATGAATGAGATGGGAACTTCAAGCAAAGATTTTTCATTCAGTAGGTGTTTTGTAGCACAGAGCTAGCCATAGTGTAACTTCAGTGCAAAAAGTGTAAAAAAAGGAAATCAACAAGATAGCAATGGAATGTTATTTAAGAAAAGAACCAAGGAATGAAGGATTCTGGATAAGAATGTTGAACATTTGAAATGATGTGAGAGTGATTAAACTCAATGAACAACAGCTAGCAAACCAAATATAGGAATGGACAATATCTCACTGACTTGAAAACTGAAGAAATACATAGAAAGATCGACCATGAAGTACAAGAACCAACATAGCAAAGCCATATGCATGACAATAACTCTGAAGAGTATCAGAAGTGTGCAATCAACATAGCTAAGTAGGAAACACAATCTTGGCATTTAAAACAATGGCAAACAGAAGCATGTAAGAAGAAAAAGAAATTGATGTGAACAGCCTTAACAATGAGCCAGTAGAGATCCTGGAAAATCTGAGTTGTGTAAGGAATGAGAGACCCTAGAATGAGTTAATTTGAAGACGTTTGATTAAACCAAGGTTAAATAAAAAGAACAGGTTTATTCATAAAGTTATCTGTAAAAACTTAGAATTATTTAGCACCTACTAAGGAGACCCCCTTCGGTCATAAATGACCATGGGATTGCACCTAGAAAGTTACCCTCCGAGGCACAAGTCCAGGCAAGGTTGTTTATGGAAGGCCAGCAGTCACCCATGCATACCATCCTTCCCTCTCCACACCACTGATGTTATCCAAGAGAAAGGCAAATGCTGATAGCTTGGCACCAGTGATGTTGCAACTCATTTCTACAGCTGAGTGATCTGGAGCAATGTGAAATAAAGTGTCTCGCTCAAGAACACAACATGCAGCCTGGTCCAGGAATCGAACTCACCACCTCACGATCATAAGCTCAATGCACTAACCACTGAGCCATGCACCTACTAATACAATAATATTAGGTGCTAATACTGTTGTAGAAACTTGGGAGAAAAGAGAGGATAAAAGAAGGATCAGCAGATATCTTGGTAGAAAAGGTAGATATTAATAAAAAAAATAGCAATCTTAGGAAAGGTATATGAGCTGGGCCATCAATGGAAGCCAGGTAAATTAAAGAAAGAAGAAAAGAAGAGTAGATTAGATGAAATGTATCATGTAAGGAGAAGAGGAATTAGAGCAAAAATTGAAGACCTAAGCAGAGAATAAAGTTGAAAGCTGCCAAAAATTAGAAAATACAAAGAAAGACACAAACAATATAAATAAAATTGCCCTTAATATTCTTGAAGGAAATGAAATAAATGAAAACATAATTGTGAATTCTGGAAAAAAGGTTATTTTGAGGAGTAATAGTAAGTGTGGTAGTAATACAAAGTGAATATATCAAGACGAATATTACACTGAAAATGTTGAAGTACAGAAAGAGAATAGAATCATGAAAGGAGATAGTCAAAAGCAACTAATAAAGGTAAGAAAATGGGAAGCTGCTGGAGAAGATCTTCTCCATGGTTACTGGCTTAACATGCTTACATGTCTCTGTATAATCAAAGTGATAGAACTAAATGAGAGCATGTCAAAGGAAGATATTCTGCTGTGATTAAAGTATTTGCTTGACACTGAAAGAGAAACTAAAAGGAACTGCTGCTTCAAATAACTGGCCGTTAATATGTCTATCACTTATGTGAAATCTCCTAACAAGGCTTATTACAAAAGAGGTATAGCAACACCTACATGAGAAGCACTTGAGGTCTCATAAAGTGAAAGGTCATTGAAAAAGAAAAAGCAAAGAAATGAAAGAACTTACAATTGGTAGGTTGGTGTTGAGGAACTGCAGAAAGAGTCTGACATTTACCTACTGCATGCATCAATTATAGAAAAGAATATGATTTAGACCCATACTTGTAGATCAAACAGTGCCTAAAACTTTAATATCTCCAAAAAGGTTGGCTACCTGTGAAAAGATGCAACACTGGAGAGCTGAATTAACATCTAAAGGATGATGATTAGAAAGAGAATCTTTCAAAAGGAACATATTTTTTTCTTGCTTGTAATTGCATTGCTACCTTTCTTGACTGTATTAAACAAAGCTAAGGAATGATATTAGGGAAAAAAAAAGAGGAAAAATTAATCATCATTTGTTCATGGATTATTTAAAGCTTTAGGAAAAGACAAACGATCAACATGATTCGAAAATGAAAACTGTGAGAGTGTTAAGAAGTGACATAATGATGACTTTCAGAAATGAAAAATGTGCCATGATGCAAATGATGCAGGGAAAATTCAGAAAAATGTATTGAAATAGATCAACCTAATGATAAGAATATAATATCATTAAAAGTATAAGTGTGTGTTTGTAGGAGGGGGG
>NC_068982.1:89459378-89470420 GCF_001194135.2 Octopus bimaculoides | reverse complement strand
TTTGTGTGTGTGCTTGTGTGTGCGTGTGTTTCTGTGTTTTATGCATGTGTGTGTATGTGTTTGTGTGTTTGTATGTGTGTGGGTATGTGTGTGTGTCTATATATCTTGTATCATCTTGTATATATCCTGTAAAGCTATGTATATTTTGTCTTATTATTTGGATTATGTATGTATGGTATGTATGTATGTATGTATGTATGTATGTAAAGATGGATAGATGCATGCATACATGCATACAACATTGGAAAGTGATAAAGCCCAAAGTACAGAAATGAAGGTGGAGAAATATCAAACAGGCAATCAACTTGAGAGTAGGATCACTAATAAGATATGGAACAGGAGTTATTGAGTAGCAGAAGAATGAGCAGAAGGATACTGATAGGGAAGTAAGGAAGCAGCTCACAATGTACAGATGTATGCATCTCCAATTAAATGTGGGTCAAACGGAAAAAATAAAATGAGAGTAAATGGACATCAAAGACATACTTGAACTAGAGAAAACTAGTCTAGGTGTCTGTGTAGAAGAAGAAGTTCTTGGAAAAGTAATAGTGAAGAACTATTTACAGAATTTGCGAAAAGTGAAAGCAGGAAAATGTGGAAATCAAACTGTAAGAAGATTCACTTAGTGTTTTTATAAAAACAACTGATAAGGAATGACAAAATAAGAACAGATATGAACAGCAGACAAAAAAAACAACTTTTATCTAGAAAAGGCAGAAAAAAGGAACTCAAAAACAAATCATACATCCATGTGCCTGAGTTGTAGTTTCAGTGGATGGATAATTAGACTAATTACTTCAACATTACCATATAACAGCAGAATAATAATAATAATAAGCCTTGCAGAGAGTTTCAGTCAGTAATGAGTTCTGCAATAAATTCAGTGTGCAAGTTAGGGGTTTTATCAATGTTATGAATTATAATATCCTATCATTAATTTCTTTTGACAACAGTAAATAATAGATAAATATATATATATATATATATATATATATCTTATTTTGTACTGAGTACGAAAATGCAGCATAGTTTCGAATGACATTGATAGATGGATACTGTCTTCACCTAATATAAAATAACACATCTTAATCATTGGACAGCCGTGATTAACAGATAAGACAGCAAATTAGCTGGCAAAGTTCAACACAAACATGACAATAACCTCAGAAAATTTATTCAGGCAGCCAAAACATCTGGCATGACCATCAATAAGAGCAACAGTCAATTCTCTAAGAAGCAAATCAGCTTTCTTGGACATATTATTGGAAATTCCACAATAAAACCTGACTCTAAAAGGTTTCAAGCTCTGTCAGAACCAAGAACATTGAGAGAACTAAATCAAATAATAGGCATTTTTTCCATATTATGCAAAATGGATACATAAGTGCTCCAGACTCACCAGTTCACTCAAGAGCCAGAGAGAATATCAACAATGCCAGACTGCCAGAAGAAGCAAAAACAGCAATCACATCTCTCAAGACTGCATTGGTAAATGCCATACTTGCCGTTCCACAATCTGGAATACCACTTACCATTGAAACAGATGTTTCTGGCCTAGCCTTGGGAAGGATGCTATTACAACAAGGAAGGCCAGTGGGCTTCTATTCAAGGTCTTTTTCAAAGTCCCTAGTCAAAGTCCCTTTCAAAATCAGAAAAACACCAACCCATCATTGAGAGAGAAGCCTGTGCAATCATAGAATATTGCTGCAAATGGTGCCACCTAATACATGTTGCCTCATACTGCAACATCATCACCAATCAACACTCGATGATCTTCAATAAGCAAGGGACATCAAAAATGAAAAACTTATATGCTGGTGCTTGGACCTCTTGTACATAAATTACACAGTCTCCTATAGACCTGGAACTCAAAACAAAGCAACAGATGCACTATCAAGATGTGCAGCAACAAGAGACACTACAACACTAGTAACCCTTTACAAACAACTGTGCCACCCAGGAGTGACCCACCTACTTCACTACTGTAAATTATGAAACCTGCCATTCTCCCTCAACAAAATCTGTGAAATGACACTTGCTTGCTCTACATGCAACAAACTCAAACCCCATTTCTACAAACCACTTATGGGTCAATTAAGTAAATTAATGGAGGCATCAAGACCTTGGGAGTGCCTCTCCATCAACTTTATTGGTTCCCTGATATCAACCACACAATACTGATACTTACTGGTAATAGTCGATGGCTCCTCAAGGTACCCATTCACATACCCATGCAAATACATACGTACCAAAACAGTAATTTCCCACCCTCTCAACCTCTTTTCATTGTTTGGATCACCAAATTGTATCCACTCTGACAGAGGAACCCAATTTGATAATAAGAAGCTCCAGGACATCCATCATGCTAAGGGAACAATAAAAACTAGAACATCTCCCTATTGATCTCAAGGCAATGGCCAATGTGAAAGGACCAATGGTGCTCTCATGAAGACCATAAATCTAACACTTAGTTCCCAACAAGATAAAGGACAATCGTTGATGGCCCTTCCCATGGCTCTATCAGCCATGAGAGGACTCCTCTGTACAGCTACCAATACAACACCTCTTGAGCGAATGTTTAAATTTTCAAGATCATTGACAGGCTGTTAGGAATTATAATATCCTATCATTAATTCCTTTCTACAATAGTGAATAGTAGATAAAAATATAGATATCTTACTTTGTATTGAGTATGAAAATGCAGCATAGTGTCAAATGACATAGATAGATGGATACTGTCTTTACGTAATATAAAACAGTGCATCTTAATTGCTGGACAGCCATGATTAATGGATTAGATGGCGAGCAGAATAAAGTTTAAATAAAAGCCTTCTTTGAACTGGTTTATGACAATCAGGGTTCAGTTCTTAGCACCCAACCTTTAATATAGTCCACCAAGCTTTAGAAAGAGGAATTTAAGAGGAATTTAATACCAGCTGTCCTTGGGAATTCCAGTATGTTGCTGATGGCTTAGTGCTTATAGAAGACTTAGTAGAAAAAATAAAACAAAAATTCCAGACATGGAAGGAGAACTTGGAATTGAAGATCCTTGAAGTAAACTTAATAAAAACATAAGCTTTAGTAAAAAGGGAGGATGATAGAACCCTTATACATCAGGGAAATGACCATGCTCTATCTGCAAAACAGGAAACAAGAGTAAGTCCATAAATGTGCCCAGTGTAAACAACAGGTGCACAAAATGTGTAGTGGGATCAGATGCACAAGATCAAAAAGCACATGGAAAATAGATGCTCTCACATGCTTAGATGGCTCCCTTGGATTACTTTTTTTTACCTAGGGACATAATTAATGGGGATGGGTGTTCTGAAAGTGTTGCCACTTGAGTAAGAATGGATTGGAGTGTTAGAGAAGTGTGATGCTACCTGGCAAGAAGATGAAGGCTCTGAATGTGAAAGACCTGTAAAGTTCAGAAAAAAGGAGGTAAGCATTATTTGCTGGATGTGCCAAGGTAGTGTGCATGCATGACGAAATATAAATGAATTAAGAGACAAAATAGGTATAAGAGTAATCAGTATGCAAGATAGGAGACTGCAATCATATTGGCATGTGATGCAGATGGAGGATGACAGCTGTATAACCAAGTCCTGGGTGCTCAAAGTGAATGGTACCGGTTGAAGGGGAAGACTAAGAAAAATTTGGTATGATGTGGTGAAAAATGAAAGCAAGATACTACATGACAAAGGAGATGGAAGAGGAACAGCCAACATGTGTTGCTGCAGCAGATCTAACTCCCCATGCAGGATTGGCAAAATATTCAAAATAGTGGTGTAGTGCATGTATCCCACTATCTATTACCTCGTACATACACCCTGCAACCTATTTAAAATTCTCTACCATCACATCTCCCCACTATCTCTTTCCCTATGAATTATACCTACTCTATATTCTCATCTTTCCATCATCTCTTCCTTTACTGTATTATAATCAAGAAGAAAGTACTCAATGTGTATATTTTGAATATGTTCCTCTCCCTAAATCCACCAACAGTCCCTACCTACCTTCCTCTATTCCTCTGAATCATAATGCTTGAGTTGAGAGGGGCTGCACTCAAGCAACCCCGCCACCAACTCCTTGATTCTTATTTTACTTTGCCATGAGGATACACTTGCTTCTCATCATCATCACCTCATGTCTCTCCTCCATCCCCCATTCTACCCTCTTATATATAACAGAAGGTTGTACTATATTACCTCCTGTTCAACATTCCCCACCATCCCTATTATTCTTTGACTCTCTCATATTACCTTTTACCCTTCCATTTTACTATCTTCTTTAACACTAACTTAATCAATTTCCTTCAACCCTCTCTCAACAATAAACCTTGGTAATTCCACTAAAAACTGACTTGGATTCTGGCCAGGCATGCATAGCAATGCACCCATACGAGTGACATGTAAAAGGCATCCCCTAGACTCTTGGAATATTTGGCGTTAGGAAGGGCATTCAGCCATGGAAACCAAGCCAAATCAGACTGGAGCCTGATACAGTTCCAGTCAAACCGTCTAACCCATGCCAGCATGGAAAGTGGAAGCTAGATGATGATGATGATGATGATACTATGATAATATAATATGAGAACACTGAGTCTCTCCAACTTAGCCAGACACTGACTCTCACTACTTAACCCATCCCATTTACCCTAACCACTTTTTAACCCCAGCCATTGCTCTTTCCCTTTCTCCTGTCTTCTCCATTATTCCCTTCTTCACTGTTTCTTCTACTATTCTCTCAATAAATCTATTCCTTCCATTATGGTTTAACGCTTACTATTTATATTTCAAATATATAAAAAAAAGTCTTTCACTTTTTGCTCGGGGAACTTTTTTTATTCTTGACATTGCTAGGAAAAACATTTGCATTTTATCCTGGCAAACACTTTCATGCATAGATAAACAGTCCCACTTTCCACTTGGTAAACAACACTTTTTGAATTCTTTTGAAGCTCAACATATGAACACATACTGTGACAAGCAGAATAATAAAACAAGAAAAGAAAAATGAATAATAAATGGTATATGATACAAAATAATGAGTAAACATTGAGTTAGTATTATAAAATGGTACAATTTTTGACAGTTGGAATAAAGTTTGAATTGATTAATTTCATTTTCCATGAATGAGGTTAGAGATTTGGTAAGGGAGGAATGGTTTGATGGTGGGTAGTAGAGAAAGGGTAAATGTAGAGTGAACTAGGTATCAACTCATGATGCAATATGACATATATAGGTAACATGATGGGAGAGAAAGACGGGGTGATGAGGATAGTGGTAAAGAGAATTAAATACATACAGATTTAATACCATTCTTTATTCTACATGATGTATGTGTGTGTGTGTGTGTGTGTGTGTGTACATGTGTAGTAAAGTTTTATATATACTATACAGTGAGTTGAAAAGCTTCAGTTACCTTAGATAGAATATGATTAGAAAGCACTTACTCTCTTAGGGAGTGTTACAAATCTCAAAACAGTAAGCAATGGAGATTAATATCTCCTAATCCAAATTTTCAGCAAATAAATACAACAAAAGAAGAACAGGTCTTTAAAACTAATAGGCGTAAGGAATAGACATGTTTTGATCTTATTCAAACTCATTAGCAAGGTGTGTATAGTCACCTCAGCTGACTACACTTAGAAGTGACTGAATTGTATAAGAAAAGTCATGATGTGATAATGAATAGCACTGATTGTGCTGTGATTACATACAGCAGAATTGGTATTAGTTTGAACTCAAGAAATGGGGGAAAAAAAAAGAAATGTCTAACATTTTGTCCATCTACAACAAGGCTTCAGGACTAGGTAGAGCATCAAACCACAGAAACCAAACTGAAAATGAAACTTACAAGTGGCATTTGGTTCTCTGACCTGTTTGGGAGAGCAGTAACATCCCATCCAGCCAAACTAACAGGCAAATAATGATGATATATCAATGTGTAAAATCTCACTGTTGAGTAAGATATAAGGTAGGCATCAGATTGTGACTGTATTTTGTATAGAAAAGAACCAAGCAAAAGACAGATTATTACTCAATAGCTATTCCATGTAGCCCATAAACAGAAAAAAAGGCCTAGATCACTACTGACAGTTCGAACAGACATTTTAAAGACATTGTATGTGGAGAAGTAGTAAAATCAGACTAAATAGTTTACAATATTTACTTATAATCTTCTATGTGATTTTTTTTTTTTTTCACAAACAATAATTTTAAAATGATCAATTTTGAAATATGGGGATATTGGTGAGTGTTTGTGTTGTAAATATTAATCTATAGAAAGATGCATTTAGTGAGTTGATTTATCACAAGGAGAAAGTGTTTTTAGAAATAAAAAACTTATCTGTGTCCAGTAACATACTAGAGTGAAATCTATTGCTTGTGGCTTCCTCCTCTCACCATCCTGAAATTAAACTTGTGCTTTGTCAAATGTTAGATATGTTTAATTAGTATAAGATTAATTGGACAAAAGCATTGAAGTGTGGTTGACCAGGTGGGAAGTGTAGCTGATAGGTGGGTGATTTATATCTTGTCATTGCAAGAACATCAAACTTTCAAATGGGTCAGTCAACTTAACTGTGCACACAGTTTGGGCAAAACTCACTGCTCCAAGGAAACTAACAAGAGACCTAACATCCACACTGCAGTTATCTCATAGATAATGAAAACGATTAAAAAAACTCTGCCTCTGCCATCAAACTTCAACTTTCCCCTCCCACCCTCTTTCCCTCATCCAGTCATCAGCATGGTTTCTATAGCACCAAACCTATCAGAGATATGTTTATCATATTTTTAGAACTCTTCATCTATGTCTGACATAAGAACTTTCAAGTAAGTAGTTCAAAAATAGATTTCACTCTTCTTGGTCTGCTCCGATCTGACACAGCTATTTAAACAATATGAGTCATCTGTGCAAAACAAAAGACTGCAGACAGCATGGTTTAATAAGGAGGAGGAGGAGGAGGAGGAGGAGGACAAGGATCCTTTCTACTATAAGCACAAGCCCTGAAATTTTAGGAAAGAAGGCTAGTTGACTACATTCCCCTGTGCTCAATTGGTATTTATTATATTGACCCCAAAAGGATGAAAGACAAAATCAACTTCAGTGGAGTTTTTACACAGAACATAAAGCTGGAGGAAATGGCATGAAACTCACAACCACCACTACCTTAATATATATATATATATATATATATACAGATACATTCTCTGATAATAATAAGAAAATGTTTAAAAGAGTTTACAAGAAAGTATTTGAGAAAGTAATCAGAACGGGACTCTAAATATATATAGTGTATATATACATATACACTATATATATACTACCATACAAACATGATTTTTATTGAACTCTACTTTTTGGAGTGCTGTTCTGATTACTTTCTGAAATACTTTCTTGTAAACTATTTTTAACATTTCTTATTATTATCAAAGAATGTATCTCTGTTTTTTAATACTTTTGGGATAACTAGTACCTAATACAACAAAGGTCATGCAAAGCTTTACATTTTACTTTTGATAATCTTTTTCTAAAAAATTGAAACCGGTCAAGTGAATAAACATCTTTAAAATTGCATTTTCAAACCTTCTTTCATATATATTTCTACTTGTGCGGTACCTTGCAATTTTACTTTATTATATATATATATATACCTTGCTAGCTACGCAGATGATACAAAAGTCTTGCAGAAAATACAAAACCCCAGCGATGTTGCACACCTGCAGCAGGAGTTGAACTCAATTTACAGATGGGCTGAGGATAATAATATGCAGTTTAATGCTGAAAATTTCCAAGCCCTGCGCTACCAGCATTTAAAACTGAATATAAAACTTACAGGGTACACTGGTCCACAGGGGATGACAATCCCAGAGCCTAAATCAGTGAGAGGCCTGGGTATCAACATGAATGATGATACCTCTTTCCAAGTGCACATTACCAGGATGGCAACAAAGTGCAGGCGACTGGCTGAGTGGATCCTGAGAATGTTCAGAACCAGAGAAAAGAAAACCATGATGGTTCTCTGGAGGACATTCATCCTCAGCTGCCTAGATTATTGCTCCCAGGTATGGTCACCCAACAGTGTAAAATTAACAGCAGACCTTGAAGCAATCCAGCGAAGCTTCACAAAGAAGATTGTCTCATTGCAGCTGCTCGGCTACTGGGAAAGGCTGAAACAGCTAAGACTCTACTCCCTGGAGCGAAGGTGGGAGAGGTATGCAGCAATACATATCTGGAAGATCCTGGAAGGAATTATACCAAATTTTGACATTGAAAGCTACACCAATGCCAGAACAGGTCGGTACTGCACAGTGCCAAAGATCCCAGCAATGCCATTGTGCTTTAGGACCAATTACTGCAACAGCTTGGGTTTCAGAGGCCCACAGCTTTTTAATATTCTCCCAAAGAGTCTGAGGACCTACACAAAGTAGATGTAGATGTTTTCAAATCAAAACTAGACCTCTTCCTGTCGAGAGTCCCAGATGAACCTACCTGATGGCAAGAAGTTCAAATGAGGGTAGCAACATCAAACTCCATTCTTCACCAAGTGCCACATGTTAGAGGAGGCTCTCGGTAATAACAGTATAGCAAAACGGCAGTGCCCCAGCATGCCCACTTAAATTAGTATACATTTTTTATAAATCTTCTCTATTGATGTTACTAAGTTGTATTTATACTTCATCATGGTTTTTAGTGATTAAGCTATTTTATATCCTTTTCTCTGGTGTTCTACCCTACCTGATCATTTTCTTATTTTATTCACAACTTAAAATTAAATTGCTTACATTATAATTAAACTAATATATAGTTAATTTTGTTCTTTCACCTCAATACTAAATCTTCTTGATAACCCTAAATTTTAACTTTATACAATATGGCTATATTGTTTTTAATAGTTTTAGTAATTACTTTATTTATCCCTTTCTTAAAGTGTTCCACCCTCCTGATCTTAGTATTTATATTGGCCTTTATACAAGTAGCCCTTCCAATTAAGTACCCCTAAGAAACTATAATACCATGTACGGATTAACACTGATAAACATTTAAAATCTATATTATAACTTTTAATTTGAAATTAGTATATAATTAGCATGTCCTATAACATCAGTATTCTTTTAACTAATACCAGGTATCAGTCGTGATTGAAATAAGCTAAATAAGTTAATAAATGACTTTTAATTCATAATACTTAAATTATTATACATTTTCTATAAATCTTCTCTATTGATGTTAATAAGGTATATATACTTTATTATGGTTTTAGTGATTAAGCTATCTTTATTCCTTTTCTATAGTGCTCTACCCTACCTGATCATTTTATTATTTTATAATAGCCTTTAAGAAATCTAATTTTTGTACCCCTATAAATTCATACTTAGCTTATATAAAACAATACTGGTATCTCCACAACTTAAACTAATTTAATTTAATTTAATTAGTATATAGTTAACATGTTCTTTAGCCTCGGTGCTCCTTTATTAAATACCAGTAAAATCCATTTGATCAATCTCCATAGATACCGTCTAATAAGTTAAATTTCTTTTCCTCCCTCTATTGTGGTAAAATTTGGTATATACTCAAAAGTATTCAAAGAAGTTTTATCCTTTTGTTATATCATTTTTAATAATCTTCTTGACAACCCTAAATTTTAACTTTATACAATATGGCAATATTGTTTGAAATGATCTTTAGAAACTACTTGATTTATCCCTTTCTTAAAGTGCTCTACCCTCCTGATCTTAGTATTTATAAGGGCCTTTATATAAGTAGCCCTTCTAATTAAGTACCCCTAAGAAACTATAAATATCATGTATGAAGTAACAATAATAACTTCTAAAACCTATACTATACTTCTTAGTTTTAAAATTAGTATATTATTAGGATGCCCTATAACATCAATATTCCTTTAGCTAATACCAGGTATTAGTCTAGCTAAATAAGTAAAGATATAATTTTTAGTTTAGTATACTTAAATTATTATACATTTTCTATAAATCTTCTCTATTGATGTTAATAAGGTATATATACTTTATCATGTTTTTAGTGATTAAGCTATTTTATTCCTTTTCTATGGTGTTCTGCCCTACATTATTATTTTATAATAGCCTTTATTTATTTACAAAATAAATCTAATTTTGTACCTCTATAAATTCATACTTAGCTTATATAAAACAATACTGGTATATTCACTACTTAAAATTAACTGCTTAGATTATAATTTAATTAATATATAGTTAGCATGTTATACCAATTGATCAATCTTCATAGATACCATCTGATAAGTTAGTATTTAAGTATATTATATGTATAAATATTAAACTATTTCGAGATAATTTCTTTTCCTCCCTCTATTGTGGTAAAAGTTTGGTATATACTTAAAAGTATTCAAAAAACTTTTTATCCTTTTATATACTTCTTAATAATCCTCTGGATAACCCTAAATTTCAACTTTATAAAATATGGCAATATTGTGTAAAATATTTAACTATAGTACCACATGATAAGATTTCCCGTTTCATTATCAATGGTCTACTAGTGGCCTGCCCCTTTAATTGTCAGCTAACATCTTGATTTAAGATTTCCTTTACCAAATCTCATGATATTGCTTCAAATTCATCTTGATAGTTTTTATGACTATACACACTATGATTTCTATCAACTCCCTTAGCCCACTTCCTAACAGGCATTGCTCCTTGCTCTTTTGGCCTTAGATATACAAAAATTTGATAAACTAGTCTATAAATTAAAACTGACCCCATAAAACAGTGACAAGCAAAATCTGTAACACATCTTTCTTCCTGATACCTTAGTAGCTTCTAAGCTGAAGTGAAGACAGCATGTTCTCTGTCTATCTCCTTACCTTCTTGGAGATTTTAGGTAAAATTATACTAATGTGTCCATCTGTTTTAATTTAATTAAATTCTATGTCTTTATGCAGCTGAGGATTGCTCTACATTTAAATTGATGTAATGATTGCATTGTTCAGTTAAATGAAGTTGCTTGAAACGATCATGCTGCATTACCTCTGGATA
>NC_068982.1:89454193-89456584 GCF_001194135.2 Octopus bimaculoides | reverse complement strand
TTAAAGAATGGAGTAAACGCATGTTATAAACGTAAAAGCACCCACTACACTCTCTGAGTGGTTGGCGTTAGGAAGGGCATCCAGCTGTAGAAACTCTGCCAAATTAGATTGGAGCCTGGTGTTGCCATCCGGTTTCACCAGTCCTCAGTCAAATCGTCCAACCCATGCTAGCATGGAAAGCGGACGTTAAACGATGATGATGATGATGATATATACATATATATGTATACATATATACATGATGACTGCTCCATCTTGACAGACAATAGCCATCCCATCAACAATCCACACATATCACGCAGTACAATCACTCCGTTGGTGAGCCCTCAAGTGACTTTGAAGTCTGGCTGCTGAGCGACAAGGTCTACAGCATAGATGACAAATTTTCAGGCCTCTCGATCCTTGCCCGCTGGTATCTGATTCTAAGGAAACGCTTCTGTGAACCAGCATATGTCTCTTAAGTCCGGGTATTGTTTTACAAACCTTGTGACATATGCCACAGGTCGCAGCTGTAGAAATGAGTTGTGACATCACTGGTGCCAAGCTGTACAGACCTTTGCCTTTCTCCTGAAAAGCGTTGGTGACATGGCTGGTATACATGGCCAATTACTTGTCTTCCATAAACAGCTATGCCCAAATTTGTGCTTCAAAGGGTAACTTTCTAGGAGTAATCCCATGGTCATTTTTGACTGAAGGAGGTCTTTATGCACACACACACACACACACACATAACAGTCAACTGTTAGTATAAATATATGCAAGTTTTATCTAATGTGTTAGTGCTACTTTCATTTGATCATTCACTCATATACATTAGTATATAATAGTAAATGGACCTTTTGATTTTAACAATGAGGATTCAGTTGTTCAACCAACTAAATTACCTGCTAAATGAACTAGCTTGGAATTAACTGAGCATTCTGTAGATGTGTATACCATTAATGAAATTCTCATATTGAATTACTACGACATGGTGCATGACAATGTTGTACCTTTTGTTTAGGCTTCCATACTGAATATTAAATGCAGAGGTTGCGTGAATCTTAGGCAATGGTGGCAGTAAAAGATACATGTCTGAATACCATGGAATGGGATTGAACCTAGGATTTCATGATTGTAAAGCAAACTTTTAACCAATCAGCCATAGGCAATGTGGTTGATGCTGGTGTTGTATAACTGGTACCCATGCCAGTAGCACATAAAAAGGATCTTTTGAGTGTTGGGCCTCAAGGAGGCAATGACAAATGACAGAGACCTATGGCAATATGCCATGCAGGAGATGAAGACCCATTAAGTCAAGTGAAATTGTAGTCATGGTGTCATGCAGCTGGTCCCCATGCCAGTGGCACATAAAAGCACCCAGTACACTCTTGGTGTAGCTGGCATTAGATAGGGCATCCAGCTGTAGAAACCATGCCAAATTAAACTGGAGTCCGGTGCAGCCCCTCAGCTTACCAGCCCTGGTCATTAAATGATGATGATGATGATATGAGAAAGACAGAATTTGTTGAAGCAGATTTTCTTCGACTAAATGCCTTCCTAGCCAAGCAATGTTTCTAAGCAAGGTAATAATCCTTTGATTCATCAACAAATATACAATCTAAGCATGGTTACAAGCAACTTTTGTTTATAAAAATTGTGCAATATTTCGTGAAACTTGTATATGCTTGCACAGTATATGACACCATCAATATTGAGAGCGAGGTTGTTGTCAACTAACAAATAGAAAGAAAGAGAAAATGAAACCACACAGTTACATACATGCATACATACATATAAATATGCATGCATAGGTTTTGTATGTGTATGTATGCATACACACACACACACAAACATAAAATATAGGTAACCTCTTTTCTGTTGCTGTTTGTGCCTCATGACAAAAGACCATGACAACTCATGAAAATATGGAAATGCAGTCGTAAAATGCATTCATAAATGAAATATGTGTGCAGGCATGTACATGTATGATTATTGTTTTCAGTGTGCAAATGGGTTTTGTGCATTTATGTATAAAGATACAATTAAACCTTGGGAGAGGCATTATGCCGGTAATAAACACACGCACTGGTTCAGTCCTTTATTAATTTATATAGTTTTTTGTTAAATTATTTCATTGCACTCTTGCAATCTCTTCAGTAACTTGTCTCTCCACTTCCATTTATTTTGAATATATGATCTGGCGTTGTTTCAAAACTGTTTGGTATGAGCATGTGAGTGTGTGCAAGCTCGTATGTGTGCACGCTCATATGTGTGCACGCACTTATGTGTTCGTGCTTATATGTAAGTATGTGCGTCCATATGTGTGTTTGTAACAATTTCGTTTATATCAGATCAGATAGAGACTTTTTAATTAATTTATTTACGTTCATATTCCGCATCATATGTGTG
>NC_068982.1:89447622-89452266 GCF_001194135.2 Octopus bimaculoides | reverse complement strand
AATAAATTAATTAAAAAGTCTCTATCTGATCTGATATAAACAAAATTGTTACAAACACACATATGGACGCACATACTTACATATAAGCACGAACACATAAGTGCGTGCACACATATGAGCGTGCACACATACGAGCTTGCACACACTCACATGCTCATACAAAACAGTTTCGAAACAACGCCAGATCATATATTCAAAATAAATGGAAGTGGAGAGACAAGTTACTGAAGAGATTGCAAGAGTGCAATGAAATAATTTAACAAAAAACTATATAAATTAATAAAGGACTGAACCAGTGCGTGTGTTTATTACCGGCATAATGCCTCTCTCAAGGTTTAATTGTATTTCTTTCAACACAGAGTAGAACTGATGTTCTCTAGCATTTTATACCTAAAACTGAGATATTCAATATATTCATGTATTTTTATGACAGCAAATGGAATTTGAGGGAGACTTGAGTCCTATTTGTAGTATACTGACTGCTCAAGGTCTGCCTTGCCAACTTCTAGTATTGAGGTGCTGATTTCTGTAATGTTGGAGAAGGTGCTGATAGTGTTGAATAAAAATAATGAGGATAATGGTTATGGTAATGGTGATGATTAAATTAGTCAGTGTTATGATTTCAGTCATCATCCTTCACAGAAGTTCTTCTCCTATCTGGCAAAAGACATAGAGCTTTACTGATACATCTTCAGTATATAAGTTTACTAAATGACTTATATTATTTTTGGCATTTTAAAATGAAAAGCTGTTTTACTCTAAGGAGTAAAATATTTTAATTTTACAGGTAATGTCTTTGGTTTTGAATAGATTCCAGTTGGCTAAAAAACTGAAGTTAATCCTTTCCTAAAATAAATTTAACAGCATTGCTTTGTTTTTTCTTAAGTTTCCTGAGCATTAAGCAGATTAAAGATAACACTTTAGAATTTTCCCTTATATCAATCTTGTTGATTTTCCAAGTTAGTTGGACATGAAAAGTGAGATAATGTAAAACTGTTCAGAGAAAAAAAAATTTATAACACCCTAGTCACCTGCTCAGCTTTATTCTCTCCTTTTTCTCAAACTTGTCCAGTAATTCTTTCCCCCTTCCTTGCCATCCACTCTCCTTGCTTAAGATCATTGCTCACTCTCTTCTATTTTCCCTTAGTTATAGGGGCTTTGAAAGTTATGAGGTGCCATGAAAAAAGCACCCAATGCACCCTATAAAATGGTTTACATTAGGAAGGGCATTGAACCAAAGAAGCCATGCCAAAGTAGACATTGATGCATGATGTGGTCCTCTGATTGATCAGAACCTGTCAAAGTGTCCAACCAATGCCAGCAAAGAAGTTAGACAATAAATGATGACAATAACCAAGCATGAATTTGATCAGTTGCAGATCAAGGTAAAATTATTTCCTGGCCCTGAAGAGAAGAAGTTTTAGTTTGAATACATCTTTCATATAATTTATTTCTTTATTGCCCACATAGAGAGGACAAACAAGGACAGACAAAGGGATTAAGTCCATTACATCGACCCAGTATGTAACTGGTACTTATTTAATTGACCCTGAAAGGATGAAAGGCAAAATAGGCCTCATTGGAATTTGAACTCAGAACGTAACAGCAGACAAAATACTGCTAAGCATTTCACCCAGCGTCCTTGATGATTCTGCCAGCTTGCTGCCCTACCTCTTAATGCACGAGAGGTTGATTAAAATATGACATACAAGATTGACAAAATTGAACAACAAAATAATTTCTCTCAGTTATTTTTATTTTTTACTTCAGTAATTTGACTCTGCTTGTGCTGAGGATACTGACTTGAAGCATTTAGTCAACTGAATTGATCCTAGTACATATTTTAAATCTGGCACTTATTCTATTGGTCTATTTTGCTGAACTGCCAGCAAGTAGTGTAGTGAGACATGACACAACACAAACACAAAAATGCCTTATCAATCCAAAGTAATAGAACACACTTGTCTACAGAGCTATGCAATATGACTGAACCTGAAAGCATGTTTTACAAAACAAACATTTTAACTATACAGCCATGGCTGCATTTTACACACACACACACACATATATATATACATATATCTATAAACTTACTTGGAAATGGATGCATGGCATTCAATTAAATAATAATATAAATATTTCCATATGTGTGTGTATACACACACACACACAACAGGCTTCTGTTTCTCTCTGTTAATTTCACTCGCAAGGCATTGGTCAACAAGTTGCTATAGTGTAGAACGTTAGCTGGTAGTGTTCACACAGTGCAACTGAACCCCTAACCGCATGCCAGCTGTGTAAATCTCCCTGATCAAAACATAAAAGCCTGATGGCACTTAGAAGAATTGTCTCTGGGCAGCATGAAATCTGGACCAATTCAAGTACACTTCACTTCAATACACAAAATACCCTGGAGATAGCTTGTTTATATTTAGAAGTGATGAGTCTCAAATTTTAATTCAAATCAGTAGCAGTTGTTGCATTTCCAATCCAGACTAAATGTTCTACCTTAGCTGTGTTTATATGAATTTTTAAAAATAACTGGCCTAAATTTTCATTTTATCAGTAATGCTTTTTATACTGGTTCATTTTCTCCAATCTAAAACTGCAAATGTAAAACAAAAAAGGAAAAAGCAAATCTACAAACTAGACAATTTTCATTGATAATTCTAAATTGAATGTGCAATATTTGAATCAGAAAGTTTCAATTTTCATTTATCCTTACCTTACTACTAAAGATGAGTTTCATTCACTTGAAAGATATGATGCCAAGTGAAAATGAATAGAAATACTTGTGTGTAACATTACCCCAGAATTAAAGAAAAGAATTGAGAATTCTATATGCTTATGCCTATATTGCATTCTTTAAACTCAATGAAATGTCCTACACTACTTGCATTTTGATCTATCCCTAGAACTTGTATAAATTTCTATTGCATAATATATTTTGTAACTACAGTAGATATATTTGTAGACAATGCTATTGTGATGTATCAATATCATAAATAGTATCCATTTTTTGGCAGAGCATAGTTTCATTCTACACACCTCTGGGTTATGGGTCCAGCACACTTCCACTGTACGACTCTGCTCAATGAATGCTTTAGCAAACATAAAATATATTATCATTTTTATTGTCAGTTTTAGGTCACATTACTTCTATTACATCAGCCACTTCATGGTTTGGTGGTTGAGTGTCTTCAATTAAAGCTCTGAGTTGACTAAAGCCTTGGGACTAGATTTAGTAAATGGAAATTGAAAGAAGCTCATATATTTGTGTGTGTACATACATACATATATATATATATATATATATATATATATATGTATATGAGGTACGTAAAAGAAACCAGAAATTTGCACTATTATTTTATTCACTTCATTTTACATGCTTACTCTTTTGTCACCTTCAAAGTATTCTTCATTTGAGGCAAAGCATTGGTCCTGATGCTTTTTCCACTATTCGAAACAGTTCTGGAACTCTTGCAAAGTAATGCCTTTTAATGCTTCCATCATTTTTTTCACTTCATCCACATCTGTAAAACCTTTTCCTTTAAGGACTTTTTCATTTGGGAGAACAAAATAAGTTGTGGGGAACAAGATTGAGTAAATAGGGAAATGTGGGTGATGGGGTCATGCCATTTTTGGTCAAAAATTGTCTCACACTTATGGCAGTGTGTGTAGGTGCATTGTCATGATGAAACCACTTTGCCATTGGCTTGGGTGTTTTCATCTTGCCGTGTCTCACATATGCTTCAGAACAGCCAAGTGAAATGTCCGGTTAACAGTTTGACCAGGAGGAATAAATAGTGTGTGGACAATTCATTTTGAATAAGTGAAACAAATCAGTACCATCTGAACATTGGACTTCACCTGATGCATTTTTGGAGGTGTGGTGACATTGAATTCTTCCATTGACTTGATTGCCGTTTTGTTTCCAGCTTGTAGCTGTAGCACCAGCTTTCATCACCAGTGATGACATTTGAAAAAGCTTCAGATCAATTTCTAACTGTTCTTTTAGTTCACAACACACATTCAGTTGTGACAGCTTTTGATCTTCCATTAGCAAGCCAAGCACAAATTTTTCTGCAACTCTTTTCATTCGCAATTCCTTGCTCAAAATTCATTGGCAGGAGCTCCAGGACACACCAGTCATATCAACAAGTTCGTCAATTGTTTGGTGATGGTCCTCCAAGATCAGGTTCATGAATTTTCATGATGTTTTCATTCATTCAGGAGGTTGACAGTCACCCTGAACAAGGTTGGTCTTCAAGCAACAAGTGACCATTCTTAAAGTGTAAAAACCACTCGTAAACCTGTGTTTTGTTCATGGCAATGTCTTATAAGTTGTATGAAGCATGACAACTGTTTCAGCTGCCATTTTTCCCAACAGAAAACAGAATTTCATGGAAGCACACTGTGCCTTCATTTCAGCCATCACAAAAATCAATGAACTAGGGAGAAACACTTCAAAATGAAGATGCACCACATGACAATACGACTCCATTCAACAATGCCATTTGGCTGAAGATTGGATCAAGTGGCTTCTAGTGGCAGAAGCCTGAACTATAACAGGCTTGTCCCACAGAGAATGTTTCTGTTTACTATTGGGTAACCCCTCATATATATATATATATATATATA
>NC_068982.1:89435465-89447035 GCF_001194135.2 Octopus bimaculoides | reverse complement strand
GCTAGAACCAACAGGTAAATGACATATATATATATATATATATATATATATATCATCATTGTTTTAACATCCACTTTTCTATGCTTTCATGAGTCAGACAGAGTATATGGAAGTAGATTTTCTACATCTGAATGCTCTGCCTCTCACCAACCCCTACCTGTTTCCAAGCAAAGTAATATTCCCTTCATGCCCTGTATGCTTTTACAGAATATTAGATATGAATGACATTACTTATTTGACAATGACACAACTATAATGGAACATCCTTATAAAATTCTTACTGAATATATCCATAGTGCAAACCAACTTAGGAACTCAAGTGACCTGAACTGAACAAATATTCTCACCTAGAAACCATTTAAACATTTTTCAAATTATCTTCAGTTTGACGCCATACATCTGATGATCTGGACATATTCTAAACCCATAAAACTAAGTAATGTAGAGGAAGAGTCAATCTGTTAATACCAGTGTGGCTCATAGATAAAGTTGGTCGCGGTGCTGCTTCAGAAAATGTTTAGCTGTTCTTTTAATATGGTGGAAAGGGAAACAAACATATAAAAAGAATATTTATACATAAACTTGATCAGTTTGCATTTTAGCCACTGCCAGGTAGTGTGTTTAATTTGTTCACTGAACACTGACGTGAATTCCTCTTTGTTTTTCAAAAATCCCCACTAAATCACAAAATAAGTGGGGAAAATCTGCCCTATTTTTCAAATCCTGGCTACAACCCTGAAGCAGAAAGCAGGATAATAATCTAATTCTACACTTTATCACATTCA
The DNA here is from genome assembly GCF_001194135.2 of Octopus bimaculoides. Taxonomy (NCBI): domain Eukaryota; kingdom Metazoa; phylum Mollusca; class Cephalopoda; order Octopoda; family Octopodidae; genus Octopus; species Octopus bimaculoides. Next base: position 89,446,250 of record NC_068982.1, on the reverse strand, counting down.
AGAATATAAACATGTTTTTAAGCTGAACACAGGTGGAGTCAAAAAGAAACACTATCTTTCACTGGCACTGCCTGAATGACAGTGCTCTCTCTCTCCCTAGCGTGAAGCTTCCTATCTCGGACATGTGAGCATGCGCACAACAGTCAAACACTGCATAACTGGAACTGTGAAGTGCACAATTCAATACAAGGATTTTTGTATTTTTTCATAAACTAGGGGATGGCTACTGACATTAAGCTTAAGGATTATATAATGTACAAGTATAAAGAAAGAATTAAAGAAAAAAGGACTCATTATAATGAATGTTATCGATAATATCGAGTGGAAATAGGGGGTGCTGCAGTTCTGCCGTGCCTATACATGAGCCACCACCAGTTAATACTTATATCATCATCTAACAGCCATTTTTGCATTCTGGTACAGGTCGGACAGTTTGAAATGAGCAGTTGAGCCAGAAGACTGCAACAAAGTGTCAATGCCTGCTTTAATATAGTTTCTACAGCTGGATGACTTTTTTAATGCCAACCACATTACAGAGTGTACTAGGTGGTTTTTACATGGCATTGGCACTAGTGAAGTCACCAAGTAACTTGCAAAACAAGACCCTTCAACTGAATGGTAGAGTAGTATAGAGGAAGGTTGTCTTATGCCAGATAATGAGAGGTTAAAGTATGATAGAGTTTAAAGTATGATAGGGGTGTCTTGTTGGAAGGGAGATACACAATTACCCTGTTGGAAAAGAAAGAGGATAGTGAAGATGTGTCAAGGTAAAAATTGTGTCAGTTTTTATTGTGGTACTAATACTGTACTCAGTTTATTTCATTTATATATTACTACACAGTTTATACATAAATACATACATACATATGTGTGTGTGTGTATAATGTATATGTATACACACCCACACACACACATATGTATATGCAGGTGTTATTTGAGAAGTTTTGGGAAAGTTATTTTAAAATTTGGCATAGAAGAAAAAATGTTTCTAGATATTGAACGACTTTAACCTCAATTGTTTTACTTACTTCAATAGAGACTAGCAATGCATCTGGGAAATATAGTTTGTTTTTAAAGTTTAATTTTTCTTAAAGAAACACTCAATGTCCCCTCCCCCACCTTGCCCACCTATCACCTACCCACTTTCAAAAAGCTAAAACCTCCTGATGTTTCACGCATGCATAGAATTGTACTGAAATAACAGATGTAAAAAAATACAAGACCACCACCAGAAAACCCAACATGCTAGAAACAACAGGTAAATGACATTATTTCTGAAGAAACTTCTGCTTTCTGAAAAGGTGAAAGTGAAATATTGGGAGTTTGTAGCTTTTTGAAAGTGGTGAGGTGATGGGTGGATGTTTGGGAAGAAGATTTTAGTGTTTCTTTAAGAAAAAAAAAAGGAAGAAGAAAATTTTTAAAGATTCATATTCTCTGTTATTTTTTTCTTCATGGATTACCAAAAAATAATTGGAGAAAAGTAAAAAAATGAAGAAATCAGAATGGGGTGGGAGAAAATTAAAATATTAATAACATGTTTTTTGGGCAAAATCTTAATCTCCTGTATAGAAAACATAGGAATCAGAAGAAATTTAGGAAAAAAAATTAGGTTGTGGGGTGCAAATGTTACCTTGGACATACTAGAAACAATAGGTAAAAGACAGGATTTCTGGGAAAACTTCCCTTTAAGTTTATATCTAAAATTAAGTTTGTAAATACGCTCATCACAAACACGAATTACAGAATAGAAAAAGGTCATTTCAATTGGATTTGAGCTGCAAGTTTACACGTGCACACAGCAAGAAATAGCATAATTCATATAGACATTTCACCATGTATGTGTGTTTGTGTATGTATGTATGTGTGTGTACCAAAGGAAGTTATTTTATGGCATTCTTTTGTTTGAAGCAGCAAAGTTGTCAGATCAGTCATGTGGTCAATCATATGGGATCATATAACTTTTTGTTAATTTTCAAAAAAAAATCTTAATTTCTTAATGCTTTGAAGAGAGCAGAAATTGAAAGAGAGGAGAAAGTGAAAAGGCAACTTTTGCTTTAAGTGAGAGGAGAATGTGAAAGATGTATGTACATGTGTATGAAACAGACGTGTATGCAGGTGCCTGAGACAAAGAAAAAGAGAGAGAGAGAGAGAGAGAGAGAAAGAGCGAGTTAAGGTGTGTGTTGTCATGTATGTATTGTTTTGCATGTATGTGTAAGTGACACTCAATCACTTTCTCTCTCTCTCTCACACACACATTATCTTTCATATACATGTACATAAATACATATGCATACATTTCTTTTGTATGTATGTGTACATGTGCATGTGAGAGACTGTATTTCCTCATAACATGTAGAGAAATGGATATCTGTTCATGAGTTACTAATTCAGAGAAACGTTACTTTCATTATTCACACATCGTCACTCTCATAATGCAACACTTTGTAATTTTAGTTCAAATAGAAAGTATGAAACTATTTTCACTTATTTATGAAACCTGGTCATTGTAGAGCAGTGTCTTTCAAATAACTATAGCTGGTTGTTGAGATAACATAGAAAATAAAGTTTATTTGGTAGCCGAAAGATTACTGAATCTTTTGATACCATATACGTCAAAATTGGCAACTCAGTTTTTGAATGCATTAGGAGCATATGCACACACACACAAACTCTCTTTCATATATATAGATAATAATTAATTTTAACACAAGGCCAATAATCTTGAGGTAGGAGAGTGGCATTGGTTACATCAATCCCAGTACTTGACTGGTACTTTATTTTAATAACCACAAAATGATAAAAGACAAAATTGACCTAGGCAGTATTTGAACTCAGAACATAAAGAGCTAGAAGAAATGGCACTGAACATTTTATCCAATGTGATAATGATTCTACCATCAACTCCAGTTCTTCAATGGTACGCTATTTCATCAACCAGGTTGAAAGGCAAAGTTGACCTCAGTGGAATTTGAACTGAGAATGCAAAGAATTAGAATAAATACCACAAGGCATTTTGTCCAACATTAAAAAAAAAAACAATTAACTAGATGGTTCAGATACAAAGCAACTGGACTGAAAACAATACAAAGTGGTATCAAAAAGTTCCCAAACAAGTTCTGTTTAATAAAACATCACCTCCTTTGAAATAGTCACCTTGCACAGCACTACACCAGTCCCAGCATTCCTGCCACTTCTGGAATCTGGCCTGGAAGTTGTTTTCTAGAAGTTAGTCAAAGACCTCCTGTAATTCACACTTAATCTTGACAACAGTGTTAAAATGGTGACCTTTGAGCTGCATTTTCATTTTGGAGAAGAGATGGGAGTACACAGGTGCTAAATCTGGTGAATAGGTGGGTGCAGAAGCAATACCATGTTGTTTTTGGTGAGAAACTCACAAGTGAGGAGAGCTCTGAGACAGAGAGCATTGTCATCACAAAGAATCCAATTCTTCAAGTGCCACAGATCTGGTCGCTTTCGCTGAATATTCTCCCTCAAACACTTCAAAACATCATTGATGATCCTCTGACAATCCTCTTGCACAAGCAGATGATTTCCAGGGGTGACACTCCTGGCAGCACTTCCAGATCACTCATCGTCTTCTGTGGATATTCTTCTGCTTTCAAAGCACCCACGCCACTCAAAACAATGCTTACTACTCATTGCCTCATCACTGTAAGCTTGCTGAAGCATGCTCGGTTTCTCTGTAGCAGACTTCCCAAGTTCAATACCAAATTTCACATTGGCTCTTTGTTCTAACTTCCTATCCATGACAAAAATTGCAGACTACAGCATACACATGATCACAAAAACACAAATTTCACAATTTGAGAAGTAAACACAGTGAGATTATTCAGCACACTACCTCATGAAGGTCACTGTTAGCTCTCACTGTGCACACAACCATGTGCTGCCATCTGTTGGCATGCTACAGCGCTAGTCCAGGAACTTCTTGATACTACCTCATACAATATTTAGCTCTTTCCTTTTACATTCTTGAGTTCCACAGATCACTGAAGAAATGATAAAAATAATTACTAGTGACGTAAGGGCTTGTTGATTTTGTTACAGCCTATATAAAACCTATGAGTAGGAAAGAGTATTCCAGAAGTGACCATCCCATTTTATCTTTTTTTTTTTTTTCAAATGAAGAAAATTTAAGACTAAATTATTCAATAGCTATTATTTGTAAATTGGAAGAATGGAATTTGGGATAGATTTGGCTGCTATTGCTAGCAGATCAATCAGCTGCATTTGTGCTCCCTTTATTTCTAATGTAAAAATCAATATTATTAAACTACTTTTAAAGCTTTATTCTTGATTGTAGATGAATATCACTTAAATTATTTTGTCATTATCATAAAACATCACTTCATTGTAATTTGTTTGATGAGTGACTTATCTGTAACAACTAAGATATAAATGATAGTTTGCTGATGTATATTTTCTATACTTGCAAATATATAAGCACTGAATTTAATAATCTAACGTAATCCCCTTTAAGTGTTAGTAATCTTTTGTACTCAAGAACAAAGTAAAACAACCAAGGTTTCAGTTGTAGACATGGCTGTGCAATAAAGAGGTTTACTTCACAATTGTGTAGCTTTGGGTTTAAGCCAAGGCTACACAATTGCAGCAACTTGAGCAGGTGATTTCAATCATAGTTTTGGATCGACTAAAGCCTTGAGAATGGAATATGGTAGATGGAAGCTGTATGAAAGCCTGTCAAAAGGAGTGCTCCTTTTTGGGAGATGTGGTAGACTTCACATGGCTCAGTGGTTAAAGTGTCAGGCTCACATTCATGAGGTAGTGAGTTCGATTCCCAGACCAGGCTGTGTGTTGTATTCTTGAGCAAGACACTTTATTTCACATTGTTCCAGTTCACTCAGCTGTAGAAATGAGTTGTGACATCACTGGTGCCAAGCTGTATTGACCTTTGCCTTTCCCTGGGATAACATCAGTAGCATGGAGAGGTATACATGGGCAACTTCTGGTCTTCCATAAACAACCTTGCCTGGACTTGTGCTTCAGAGGGTAACTTTCTAGGTGCAATCTCATGGTCATTCATGACTGAAGGGGGTCTTTAGCTTACCCTTTAAATTCAAATTAGCTATTTTATTTTTAAAATTAGTATTACCATTATTCAAGGATATATTTTTTTTCTCTTATTTACTGTTGAGAGTATGTGCCACTGAAAATATCCAAAAACAAGAACAGAAAATACTGAAATGCATCTAACATTCTTGCTGGTGACTGCTGGGGTGAATTATCATCTCCTGATATTTGTGGTTTTAATACAGCATGCCTATAAGAGATATTATCTCAGAACAAATACTGCTATAACTGGCCCATCAACAGTGTCTATACATTAAGTATGATACATAGATTGCTATTTCAGTTTAATACTTCCTCAGTTGCATATACCAGATTTTTATTCAGCCAAGCAGCTACTCGAAACATGTTTTATTTACTTTTTCCTGTATCAAAGGTGAGAAATCTCTTTCTGAGGATGTGTCTGACTGCAAGTATGCAACATTAAAAAGGCCCAAAAAAGACTGAAGTGCATCTGATGTTCTCACTGGCTACTATTGGGATAAATTTTCATCTCCCCCTGATATTTATTATTAACCTTTCTAATGGACACAACATGTCCATTAGAAAGGTTATCTCTGGACAAATACCCAGTGAATGGCCTAGCAACTGATACATAGCTATTTTAATATTCTTAAAGAAGGCAGCGAGCTGACAGAAACATTAGCATGCTGGGCGAAATACTTAGCGGTATTTCATCAGTCTTTACATTCTGAGTTCAAATTCTGCCGATGTCGACTTTCCCTTTCATCCTTTCAGGGTCGATAAATTAAGTGCTGGAGTCGATCTAATCAATTGGCCCCACTCCCCAAAAATTTCGGGCCTTGTGCCTTGAGTAGAAAAGAATATTCTAACATTACCACCTTCAGCATTACACTTATGTTTGTTCTCACTCACAGCTTGACAACTGGTGCTGGTTTCAGCAAAAGAGATCAATACAGTAAGTATGAAACTTAAAAAAATAAGTTTTGGGTAGTGTCCCAGCATGGCTACTGCCCAATGACAGAAACAAGCAAACAATAAAACGATAAAAGATAATTATATAAATATTGAATTAAATAATCATTCATCATTCGATTAAAAACATAACCCATCACAAGTTTAATACCACCACATGATCCTTTGACACAAATATTAGTGTTGCCAATGAAAAACTGTGATAATAATTAACCACTTCCATTATCATGACATTTCTGTTTGAAGTTAAATATATCACTTTTGTTTGAGAATGATTTGAATGTCACAGAGTACCTTTGCCCACATTTTTATAAAACAAGAAATTAAAATGTGAGAAGGGTGACAGAAACATATGGTGATATAGTAAAATTCTAGAACAGATGCTTAATTTCTTTAAGTAATTCTTAAGTAGTTGAATACATTTAATAAAATAAGTACTAACACACTGTGATGAACAAGGCAACTTTTAATCAAGCCTGCCTGAACTGAGAAGGGGGGGGGGAACATTGCACCATTGCTTAAATCCAAGAGTGGATTGGTTTCACCAAAATTTAAAACTGGAGAGACAATGGGCTTTCTACTTTCACTATCATCCCCAAGAAAAATTTGCAAAAGCTAATAAGGACCTTGCTGAAAGAGAAAGTTTCTGTCCTAAATCATCCAGTCTTATCCACCAAATGACCTTCTTTGCTATATCCACCAGACAGCAGGAAAACTGCTTTTCATGACCAAAGGAAAGTGGCAGAGGAATCCTCAAGATGAATTCAGACAATAATTAGATTTCTCCTACATGTGACATCTGTTCAACCTAACACCATAAGTCATTAATACTTGGATATTGAACAAATGCATACAGAATGGTTTGTTTCTTTATTCATATCACCAACAGGCCTGGCAAACAATATTTCTGTGAAAAGTTGAACTTGAACTAGCAATGCTCCCTAGTAGCACTGCCAGGTTAAAGATACCTGAAAGTTATCTACGAGGAGCAGCTGAAATATTCCTGGCTTTGGGTAAAAGAAAATAGAAGAGGATCAGCTAATTATTATTTCATTCAACATATTCTGCTCTCAGATTCACACACTTATTGCAGCAGTCTTTCTAAGTCCTGTAAAAGAACTTCAAAGGTTATGCCTCTAACCAGCCCTTAAAACCAGGAACTTTTCAGCACCCTCTCAAAAAATTTTTTACTGGAACAATCCAAAGATTTAATCCTCATTGACCCCACAGAATTTCCCTAAGAATGCTGTCACTCTTCTCCAGCATTAGTCTTCTAGAGAAATCTAACATAGATGTTCCACCAACTATGGAGCCCAATTGGCAAAGGGTTGCATGCCTGACATGGTTCCATATACCAGTCACCTAATCTTGGTGTTTTTGCTTGACATAAAACTGCAGCCCTATCAGAGATATGATCTATGGAAAGATATACCTGTAAAATGACAACGACATATGTTTACCAATGAAGAATTGCTGTGAATGCCTTAGTCTCAATGCATGTCTGTGCAGCATCAGACATGTCATACTAAGAGTTTTATGCAGAAGTGATTTGTATTTTTCCACAGGAAATAAGAGCAGACACTCCAGTTAGTTCTGATAAAAACTGAGATAAAGCATGACAATGAGGTGGCAATATACAACAGAGGTGTATATATTTTCACTTCTGTTATGCATTCACAGCCCTGTACCACCCAAGCTCTATGACTGATCGGACTACAATGTTAGCTTTCTTAGAAGATTAATACTGGGAAATAGTGACAATGTTTTTGAGGGAAACTCTGAGCATCAATGGGAATCAACTAGCTAGATTATTCCAAGGGATTTTCAAAGATAGCTTGCTCTCAGTCCATTTCTGGATGAGACTAGCAACACTGTTCATCTTAGTTTCTATCAATTTGGAAATCCAGATTGATCCAGATTCCATGCAATTAACTAATCTATTGACCAAGTGCCAAACAATGCTGGCTAGTAGAATAAATTTGTCTCCTTAGGTACCAAGCTGCTAGTCCATTGACTCAGCATACTTTTTTTACCGTCACTACATGGTACCCATTAAGACTGGTGCCAATTAGTGCCAGATTTAGACTTGAAGTTCTGGAGTCTGCTTGGTTGTGTTTTGAGGACAAATTTCTCAAAGCCCCACCAATTTTGCTTGTACTTGTGTGTGCGTGTGTGTGTGTGTGTGCACGCATGCATGCAAGTGTGCATGTGCATTGTGATATTGTATTTTATCATTCACTGTTGTTCTAGTTACAACAGTGAAGTTGATGCAGGATATGTAAGTGTTCATCTGTTCATGTTATTGATCCTGCTGGAACTGTTGTCAATGTGTTTGTAGTTTGTTTTACTTTATGCTGTTGCGGTGTTAGACTGTTCTTGTCATGGTAGTGACAAAAGTGCTGGTATAGGTGAGTGGCTGACTGAGGAGTTCTATTCATCCACCAAACCTTCTGCCTTTCAGTTTGAGATGATGATTTTTGTACCTTTATTTTCTTCTTTACTCAGAAGTCCTCTTGTGAACAATAACAAATTAATACTTACAAATAGTTATAAAACATGAATAAAACAAATTTGTTTTCCATCTTCAAGAAAGCTGTAGTAATTTTACCATTGTTAATTCTCCATAGTCTCTATATACATATATATTAACTATAGAACCCTCGTCTATTTACATTTGATCTGGCCTCATTTGTAATCATCACTGAAAGTGTTAGACTTCATAATTTAACTTATAATATAATATAAACTACCTTAAAAGTCGCCCTATCAGGCAGCTTGTAAGCAACTGACCCTGAATGGGAAGATCTGCAAACAGATCTCTGAGTTGTTTTGGAGAATTTGCTGCAATTGCTTCCTCCAGAGTCATATATCCCAATGGTTATCATATTCATCACAAAAAATCATGGAAAAAAAAAATCACCGAAAACAATTGCAGTAATGAGAACATTGGAATCCAAAATTTCAGGATTGCAGGTCCAGATTCAGCCCAGAATGTTTTTAATTTACTCACAGAGTTAGCCTTTATAAAAATAGTTATACAAAAAAAAATTTGTCACCAAAAGTCATGTAAAAAAAAAAAAAAAAAAAAAAAAAATCACCGTAAGCAATCACTGTTATGAACATCCACAATTTCAGAATTGTAGGTCCGGATTCAACCCAGAACATTTTAAATTTACTAAAGGAGTTAGCCTGATTCCAAAATGGTATGATATGTTGGGTTACAGCCTCTAGGAGTAAAGTTGAAAGAGCATGGCACACTGACATTTACATTTATTGTATCAGTTATATTTAATTTTGGGGAAACTTTATTTCTCTTAAAGTGTATTTTATATGTGTGTGCGTGTATTAAAGAAAGCAAAAAATAAAACAAAAATGATAGTGTTCAGTACGTTGTCCACAAGAATTTCTATTACATTAGAATAGTGCCAAACAATGAACTTAGCTAACAAAATTAGCCTGACTTTTAACTGGTTATAACTGTCCAATGAATAGAACTCAGCAAATTATCAATGACCTATGGAAAATTATAAAAGAAGGAAGCTTCTGCAATACTTAGCTTCAGATCAGTGTTTCCCCCAATCTTTTGATCAGCCTTATCATTTAAGTGTGCTTCTTGTACAAGGTGCTGAAAAGTTCTTCGTGAGAAATCTCATTGACCCTTCTAGCCCTCTGTGCTAACGCAGCAGCCGTTCGACGCCCGAGACAGATTCTTTTCTTAGGTGGCATTTTGTAAATTGGGAGAGAGAGAAAATGAATAAAATAATAAAATAAATTAAGAATGCAGACTCTCTACGTAAGAAATATGCTACAAAACCCTGTTTTTGAAACAATGGGGAAATATGATTAAATAGAGGCACAAATGAAGCTGAAGTTGCGATTCTGATGAACGAAAAATCAGCAATGAGAACAAAACTGTTTTCAAACACAGACAACGTTACGCGGTCGTTTTCAATCAAGAGTAACTTGTTCGTCAAACAAACAGCTGAAAAATAAAGCAAAATGAAACAGAATAGAATGAAATTGAAATATATAATAAAAAAAATTAAGAATGCAGACTCTCTACATAAGAAATATGCTACAAAACCCTGTTTTTGAAACTATATCTCATGTTTAAGAAGAATGAAAAGCATTTTACATTTTCAGCCTCGGAAATTCAGCCATACACACATTGATCTTTTCACCATCTATTTTTCAATGTACGGGGAAAATACGGAGATTAAGAATATGGAAAACATTTTTTCACTCTTCGTAAGAAATATAACAGTCAAGTAAAGAATTTAAACAAAAAAGCAAACAAAAACTAAGAAACCAAATGTGCTAGTTGCTAATTACATCGTCATTGGGTTTTATTTTCTAATGGAATTACAGAGATGAAAAATATGGCAAACATTTTTAAATCTCAAATTTATCAAGTACAGGTAAATTTTTAGATAACACTCGCACGATTTTCACTAAGAAAAAAATAAATGGAACACTGACAAATTGTTACATACCTCGCTGTTTCATTATTGTTAAATAAATGGATGTCGATCTTACGGTACGAGTCCTAAATATGGGCTTTTTCCGTAAAAAGTGTCTTCGACGATCTTTACCAAAGATCGGCCTTTTCCGTACCCTAACCCTAACACCGTAGTGAAGATCGTGCGGGTGTTACGGAAAAGGCCGATCTTTGGTAAAGATCGCCGAAGACACTTTTTACGGAAAAGGCCGATATTTAGGCCTCGAACTGGCGTGGAATAT
>NC_068982.1:89431649-89435017 GCF_001194135.2 Octopus bimaculoides | reverse complement strand
GATTGGTTGAAATTATCGAAATAAGACAATTTTTTACATGAAATAAATTCGAATACAAAAATATTTTTCTGTTCTATAACACAAAATAGATAAGTATACGAAGTTTGAAAGTCTTTCCGTACCAAAAACACTACGTAAAACATTAATGAAAAATGTAGCCCCCGTTTTAAAATAGATCCGAATTTAACACACGCACCGTTAAAATTTCCACTTATTATTTTTATTTTCCTAAAATTTTCATTGCGTCTTGCAACCTTTTCAATAGTCTTGACTCTGTCCGTTATTTACGCTGCGTTCTGTATTTGCTTTTCTTTCTTTTTTTGCGCATGCGTGTGTCTCAGTGTGTGTGTATGTATATATGTTTATGTATGTCTGTATGTGTGCATGTGTATGTATGTCTGTGTGTGTGCATATGTATATATGTATATGTATATATGCAAGTATGTGTGTGTTTGCATGTATGTATGTATGTGTGTGCGTGTGTGTATATGTATGTATGTACCTCTCTCTCCTTGTGTGTGCGTGTGTGCTCTGCTGTTATGTACCATGTTTGCATGTATGGGTGCACATCTTCATATGTGTGGACAAATGTGTATGTATATGTGGTCATGTGTTTCAGTCTCTATTTGCCTATGTGGTTGTCTGTTCATATACTCTATGTACCTACCCATACATACATGTGCATGCACACACACACACACACACACACACACACACACACTCACAGACATACATACCTCTATCTGCATAAAAGCCCATCAACTGTTCTACTGTACCTGTGTAAAATGTGGGTATGGTGGTATGATATCTACTACGTATATTTCCTATTTAGTATTGGGGAAGTTTCATTTATAAGGACATACTCCCATATTTGTCTTAGAGTTGGGTCTTTTGGGTGCTTGGATAAGATGTGGATGTCAAGTTGACCCAAGTTACCTCCATGCTGGTCTTTGGCATGTTGGTAGAGTATGGAGGACTGTTTTTTGTCGTCATATTGTCTCATATATTCGTTTAGCCGTTCCGCAATGCTCCTAGAAGTTTCACCTATATATGTCATATTAAGGTCTTTACAAGCACCTTCTATGCATTTTATGCTGTAAACTACGTTTCTATTTCTGCAGTTAATGCCAGGGCTAATCCTACATACCATGCAGTTATCATTGGTACATATGGTATTCTCAAAGGGGTATGTCCTACATAGTTGCGACCTGATGGAGTTCCCTGTCTTTTCAACAATCTTAATGTTGAGTTTGGACTCCTTCAGAGTTTTTCTAAACCTACGCGCTAGTTCTCCATGGGCTGTGGCCTCTACAAACATCACTCCTTGGTATCTGTCGGTTTTATACCACGTGTTTGCCTTGTTGGCTTTGTCACAAATTCTTTGCATCCTATTCCATTCTTTGTTTCTATATCTAGGGCAGGTACAACTGGTATCCTTACTTATAATCTTATCTAAGTGGAAATTTTAACAGTGAGTGTGTTAAATTTTAAGGCACGAAAAGAAAATGACTCTCCCCAGACACAACAGAATATATTTTAATTGTTGTGTGAGAAAGTATATATAATCTCATTATAAAATATAGTGTCTTTCAAAGACATCGAACCTATATCTCATGTTTAAGAAGAAAAAAAGAAAATTGACATTTAAATTTTTGATGAACGCTGACATTTTATCTTCCTTTTCTTTCTCATTAAACGCTTTCTTTCTCCCATTCCCAGTTTTTCTTGACTTTTTTTTTGTTAGACGCTAGCAAACAATCTGCCTCCCTCCCTTCCTCCCTCAGTGACTCTCTCACACATACATAAACAGAATTTGTCTGTCTTCTTCACGCGCGAACTTATGCAAAGTGACGCCGTTTAATACCTGTTTCATTTTTTACTTCACCTTTTCCACATTTCCAAAACGTTTTCCTTTAAGGACTTTTTTCATTCGAGAGAACAAAAAATGTCACAGGGAGCAAGATCAGGTGAATAGCAAAGTAGGGTAAGTGGGGTCATGCCATTTCTGGCCCAAAACTGTCTCACACTCAAGGTGGTGTGCACATTTGCATGGGTGTCAGTTACACAAAACTGGCATTTGCTACAACTATCATTTTACTTGGCTAGACTGGTCTTCTCAAGCACAGCATATCACCAAAGGTCTCAGTCACTTGTCATTGCCCCCATGAGGCAATGGTACCCCATTCTCTGTATTTTCTAGCTAAAGCCAGAAAATACAGAGAACAGGATAACAAATGTGAACTCTGTATCACTGAAAAAGCTAAATATCATACAGTCAACAAATGACATCTTACATATTAGGGATGAAATCTTCTCTCCCTACATACACAAGCAATATTTCACACTTAGACACTTCAAAGAGTAACCACTGCCTGTGTTGTGAATCCCACAAGAATAGTCTCTTTCCTGAACATAAAATTTGAATATACACAATACATGAACATCATACGCAGAAGAAATATAACCCCATAATGAACTACCTCAGCACACAAGCATATGAACATCTCATACACCCAGATTATATTATGAGATAATGCAAACAAACTTACCATCCAGCATGACTGTTTTCCCAAAATCAAATCTAAGCACTCAAAAGATGCCATCCAAGAGCAGCGCCCTTTGGTTTATTGTTTCCTTTACGAAAATTTCCACAAATCCAATGAGACTTTTTTTTGTTTTTAATCTAAAATGGAGAACACTGTTCCTCTGTGTAATTAGCTTGAAAAATTGTTAAGATATTAAAATATTTTTCTTTACATGAGACCAGTGGTAGCCTTAATACACAAATATGGGATCAACTCCCATCCTCTCTTCATCTGACCCTCTCCTCTCTTGACTCTTACTTCTTCTCTTCATCTGGATTTACATAGGATTGTACCTAAAGACTTATAGACTAGCATCTATACTATTGAAAAGTTGAACCATGAACTTTTATGTTTCTTTTTTCTTCAATTCTTTATATCTCCACTCCTTTATTTCATAATTTCCTTAAACTATACCCTTCACATTTTCCCTATTTGTCTCCGATGATGGGATGTCCTATATTTTGAGATATTCCAGAAACCACTGTAATACCTAAAATTTTTCTAATAATAATAATGTATATGACTTGAGATGTTTGTCTTGCCTTAGCGTTTGTTGTCCTCTTTAACAAATATGCAGCACAAAATTTGTTGTTTGTTACCTGTTGTCCTCTTTAACAAAGATGCAGCATGGAAATTTGTCAGTGAACAGGTCATGGTCTCAAAGCAACAAAAATATTTTGGCAAATTAAATTTAAATGTTGAAGTGAATCTAACGGTCTTTGTATGTTTTTAAATAGCTTATAAACACCTTCCACACTGCATGGACATGTGGTGAGAATGGAT